>NC_056726.1:777452266-777597266 GCF_019279795.1 Protopterus annectens | reverse complement strand
CTGCCTTCTATTCCAATGAAACCTGGCTAAACAACAAACAGCTCCTGCTGAACCCAAATAAAACCAAACTCTTCCTTTTCACACCCAAATATCTCTCAGCCAACTTTAAGATCTTTTCACTAAACAATACTCAAATAGAAGTTGTTTCCCCAGCCAAACTACTTGGAGTCACCACAGACAATAAGCTTTCCTTTGACCTTCATATCCGCAATGCAATAAAAAAAACTCACTGCAAACTAGGAATGCTTTACTGGCGCAAAAACTTCATGAATATAACCACCAATACCACGCTGTCCACTACTTATCTTCTCCCCTCTCTACTCGACGGGGCTCCCATTCTGACAAACATCCAGAGTGCCCTAAAATATAAACTTGAATCCTGTTATAAAAAAATAGCTAAATTTGTTATAAATGCACCTTATTACATACACCACTGTACAGCTGTCAGTGCCCTCAACTGGCGTAAACTGACACATCTCCTAGACCACCTACAACTCACTATAGCACACAGTGTTATATATTAGTCTAAAAACTGCTCACTCTTCCAAACCTACATACCCACCAGGACTCTCCAATCTGAAGACAAGCAACTAGTAACCCTTCACAGACCTAACAAAAAACTGGACAATGTCGATATTCCTACACTGTAGCAAAACTCTGGAATGCCTTACCAGCAAACATCAGAGCAACAACAAACCACAAAAAAATTTAAACTCACACTAAAAAAAAACTTCTAGAAACAAGTATCTGTCCCTGTTCCAAAATTAGCTGTTCCAAAACTACCCTAATTATCAAGTGTCTGACCCTGTTCCAAAACCATTTACCAACCCATTTCCTATCCCCTTCCCTACCTTCCATTTCCTTACTCTACTATACCTTTTTCTTCCTTCTTCCCCTCTACCTGTCTTCCCCTCCTATACTCCATTCTCGGACCATCATTCTTTAGCATCTTCATTGACAACCTTTCCACTGCCTCCTACCAAAGCTCTCTAATCCAATATGCCAATGATTCCACTATCATCTCCTTCTCCAACAAAATAACCTCAGTTGTTCATTGTCGTGCTGGTGAGTGCATATCAATCTCTTACAGTTATCTCATGGTCCACACCTTCAAAATCTATTCTCCCTTTCTAAAGATCTAGTCCGGCAAGAGACTTCTAAGTTACTGAAATATAAAACTGACCTCATAAGCTCTAAATGGAAAGGAGCTCAACTATTTCTAAAAGTTCTCTTACAGTTATTTTATGGTCCACTCCTTCTACAGCTGTGCTCCCTCTCTAAAGTGTGGTCATGGCAAGAGATGTCTCCTAAGTTACTGAGAAATAAAATGGACCTCATAATCTTTAACTGGAAAGGGGCTTAACTGTTTTCTAAAAGTATAGAAGACAACGCAATTATTTTGTGCAAGTTACATGTTTCTTGAAAGGCTGTCATTGATGCACACATCCCGAGGATGACAGCTGCTCATTTTTTCTCGTTTTCTCTCCCTAACTTGTCCTAGCCTGTCATCCCTTAAATGTTCACTCACTATATTTTGTCTTACAGCCTTAGTGCAGTAGCTATTTTGGGCTTTTATAAGCCCAAACAGCAAAAGGCATAAAGGGAAATGTATTTTTACCTACCAATACTGAATAGCTAGACAAAGACTTTCAGAGCTAAATGTTTTTCTTCTGCAGTATTTAAGGGACTGGGCACTTGCTTGCCCTTAGATTGTTTTTTTTTGGATACACTGAGCCCAAGCTTGCCTCTCCAGTTCCATTCATCCTCACTCCACTCGGGCTCACTCTACTCCTCTAGCCTACCCCCAATTCCCACTCACCCACATTACAACTAGATTTCTATACCATAGCCACTCCCACACTGGTATATTGACAAATCAGACCCTTAGTACAGCATCTGACCACCTGACCACCTCCACCCTACTGCTCTTTCTGGTTAAATCAGCTCCATCCTACAAACTTCTTAAATATTATTACCCATTTCCTTTCTCCCTTATAAATCTACACAACTCTTGTCCAAACTAAACTCCCTCAATTATGATTCAACTACACATTGTTAATCTAACAATATTAGCTTCACTAGCATATGCTATCTCCATATCATGTCACGTTAGTCGAATCAAAACCAAACCATACTACTACTCTCCATATTTCTCTAACCACCACCTCTTTCAAATTTCCCATCTCACTATCCATCTTTAATATATCAAACACTTATTATACTACCCTCTTATCCCTCCCTAACTACCGGAATCCCAAACCTTCCATAAAATATGACTGCTGCGTAGTAAAAAACATTAAAAACCTTAATCTGTATAGCATTTAAACTACCTCTTGGTAGAGATGTACATCCAAATCCAGGTCCGGCATACACTCAAATCAACTCCCATGAAAGCCCTAACCACCCTATTTCTATACTACAGCTCCCTAGGAAAGCTGCAGACCTATTATTACTAAACATAAGTATAACATAAGTGGTCTCCTTTAGTTTAACTACCCTGGGTGGGGAAGGAACATAGGGTTGGCATGCAATCAAGGCACACCTTGATGGAGACTGGGGCATGCCTCCCTGGTTGTAGGAAGCTGCTAGAAAAATTTAGGAAGACATGTGCTTGTTGATGGCATGGATACTGATGTCTATGTTATCACACTTACTCTGACCACTTAGAGGTTTCCCGTTCCTACAACCTAAATCTCTGTCATTAACCCTAAATATGAACCCCGGATCCCTGGCCATTATCTCTCTTAACAGGAAAATAGTAAGTCTTAGAAGCTTGCATTGTGAGATCATTCTCTCTCTCTCTCTCTCTCTCTCTCTCTCTGGACATGAAGTGACCAAGCACAGATCCTTGTCCCCTCCCACCGGTATGAGCAGTGGGTCCGGGGGGGGCAGAACTGTAATGGAATAATTGGAGCATGGGTGGAGGTTACCTAGGTGTTTTTTTTTCTGCAAGAGCTCACATACCTCTTCATCTAAAAAATGAACATTCACAATAGTTTATCTTGGCAGTTTTAATGCCCATGTTAATAATAATCCTAATGAGCTTACCATCAACCCACCATGTTATTCACAGCTCTAGGCAAGGTAGCACTGACAGTGTTTTGAACATGTGTCTTCTGCTACTGTCTTTGAAGTGGTTTGGTGAATATTGGAATATCATGATTGTGTTCTTGGAGCAGGATTGAATTTCAGAATCCACCTGGGTTATGGTTCACTAGGTTACCTATTGTCTTTTCTTCAAATGTTCACAGAGCTCTTCATGTGCTTAATGCATGAGCACTCACAATAGTTAATCTGGGTAATTTTAATAACTAGGTTGATAGTGATCCTTATGACCTTACCATATATATATGGATACACACTGGATGTGGACTTCCAAATGGATATACTTATCTTGAATATGGAGGTGGAGCTGGTCCTGCGGTCAAACTATAACTTTTTTCCTTCGGCCTTGGGCTCTTATTGACACATAAACCAGGTACTGGGTCACATTATTGCAAGGATTACATAATATCTCATAAAACACTTTAATTCCCTTGATGGGCAGTGGTAACAGCCTAGATCTTTGAAAATTCTTGTATGTGTGTATTTCATGTGAGTGTGAGTAAGTGAGTAAGTCTGTCCACCCTGCAATGGCGTGGTACTCTGATCAGGATTAGTTTCTCTGCCTTATACTAGTAAGCAGTGGGAAAGAGTCTTCCTGCTCTGTGACCCTAAACAGAGTTAAACACATAATCAATATGAATAAATGATTTTGTGATGTTGCGGTGACTGAGTCACAGCATTAGAGTGTCAGTAGCATAGGAAGGGAGTGATTAGTAGGGTATAAGCTGACAATCTATTGCACTTATGCGAGTGAACTAGTGAGAAGAAGGCTGACAAAGGGAGTTAGACTAAGGGTGTGCTTTAGGTGGTAGTGTTTAAACAATAGGTTGAATAATATTTTCTATGAAGATGCAATTGCATTTCCACTTGAATGGAAAATATAATGTTAAGCTACTTTTGAAGGCCAAGGAGCCAGTTTGATGAATTAATCAAATTGCTAACTGATTACATTTTGATAATGGATAGGTCACACTAGTCTAACAATCCCGTTTTTAAAAGAGGGACTTTTGATTCGTATGAGAGGTGGGAGTTGTCCCATATATGACAATCTCCTTTTTAAGAGAGGGTCTATTGATTTGTAGGATAAGTGGGAGAGGTCGCAGATATGAGTACTTGGCTATTCCTAAGATTCCAAACATTATAGCTGAAGTCAGTTTTGTACTAAAATGCTCAACAGAGGCTTACCTGACAGACAGATGTATCATCTTTCATTTCCTCAGCATCCATCAGATAACATTCTCAAAGATAACAGCAACAATGCATTTAAGAATCCCTGTAGATCTAAGGCAGGTGCAAGACAACAATGGTGTAGTCATGAACTTCCATTTGGTGGTATACTTACCTGTGCAGGTGCAGCTACTGAACATCTTATAGTGACCTTAAATGAAAACAAACATCAGTAGGACTATCCTGTAGAATATTTACTATTTGCAGCCTTAATTCATAGTTTTGAAGTCGCTGATTACAAAAGGCTCTGATGGCCAGTGATGTACCTCCAGTCCTTTACCTTCTGATCTTCACAACTTTCAGTTCCTTTAGCTGTTTCAGAAATCCATGCCTCTGAAAGCGATACAGAGCTGACTAATAAGATACAAAGTCCACTCTATTAAAAACAGATACCATTACAAAGTTTCATGATCAGCACTTATAAAGTACTAAAAGACAGGCAATACTTCAAATATAAACTGGACAATCTACAGTATCTCAGGCAGTGATGTAACAATAACATTTATGCTGTGTCCATACGGCCTCACAGAAGACTGCATAGCACAT
Source organism: Protopterus annectens (assembly GCF_019279795.1). Lineage (NCBI taxonomy): Eukaryota > Metazoa > Chordata > Ceratodontiformes > Protopteridae > Protopterus > Protopterus annectens. Next base: position 777,592,388 of record NC_056726.1, on the reverse strand, counting down.
TCTGATGAAGTAATTATTAGAAAAATTGCATTAAGCATGATATTGTTCATTCCTTCTAGCAATACCTCCTTTGTGCAATACCACTACTTCAATGTATATTTCTACAGATTTCTGCTGTTTAAAATGTGTTAAAAAGGAGGTATTACTGAAAGCCTTGTCTATAGGATAAGCTCGACTAGATGGCCTACTGTGTTTCATTTTCATCATCAGTTCTCTCTTATCATAGTAGTTAGCAGCAAAGACATTGTACCATGAAAGAACTTTGTTACGTGAAATAAACAAATGAAAGATGTCATTTTTTAGCTTGCAAAATTTCAACTACACCTGACTACTGGAGTGGTGAAGAGGCTCAATTTGTTTTTGCAACAGCTAGAACTCATATGAACACATATCTAATTGACACTGACACGTCTGTTAAATCTAACTTAAAGCTAAAGCTATGCTTTAATTTAAATTATAGCTTGATTTTCTCTCTATGTTAATGCAGCGTTATCATTCTAAATGCTTACTGATATGATTTACTATGTTGTACTATGAAATTGCAATCTAAGGGACAGCCATACTAATAAGAACTTGTTTTGCAGCTTTGTTTTCTGTTCCCAGAATACATTTCAAGTTCCATTTATGTGACTCCTGCCAGACATAAAGAGTTAGAGTGCTTGTTCCACTTAGATAAAATAGTACAACCGTGAGACAACAGTCATCTTAGTCATCATACACAGCTTTTGGAAACTGCCTGTTTTTATTCATTTTCAATGCAATACCTCAATTTATGGTAGCAACTAATGTCATAGACTTATTTTCAGTCTCAACAATGCAAATTAGCTAAGTTACACAATTTTCTTCGTCCATCAATTTACTGCCCTTTAGCAGATGACAAACCCTCTCCCACACTCTTTCTCAGGTGTTAATGCTTGTCAACATGTTGCAGGACTCTCAAAATGCGTCACATTTATGTAAGATTAGCATACACAATCTTTAGTTGTGAAATATGCCATATTAAGGGGATATGTTTCTTACTTTGTTGCTTAGGCACAGATGCCTTTTTGCATTATATTATTTTACTAATAATTTACATTGCTATCACTTTTCTTTATTATATTGCTGATGTCTTATCTAAACCAGAATCACTGAGTTGGACAACTTATTTCTCTATGATGTGTAATGACTTCAGCTTAATACTATGAACTAATACAAAAATCCTTTAAAATACGAAGTAGAAACTTAGTTTTGATCTGTAACTTGCACGCAGACGAATGCATAAGACTTAATCAGCGTAGGTGGTACTTTTGCTATGGAGGACTTCCTCTTGTTTTACAGATCCTGACTAAGTAACACATACTATTGTTCAATGGGGCTGTGTTTTCCTAGAGCAATGAATGACAGCTAATCTTGTTAAGGCTATCCTTTGTTGCACGATGCAGCTGCCATTTCCTGCTCATTCAGAACTTTTTGTAAACTTGTACTTTACATGTATGATTTGTAAGTAGTACCTACATTATTTCCCTTTAACTGTATGTAATGCATTTTGGCTAAATTCTCATGTTTTGTTGTTCATAGGTTCATAGTAGGCTATCTGCCCTAGGGCATTTATAATCCTAGCCAGAGTGTGTTTGGCTTTCGCCACCCATTTTAAATTAATTTTGCTATGTCCTTTTTCGAGGTTAGTATACTGTGCCTCTGTCTAACAGTGACACAGAAGTGATACCCGGGGTAAACCTACGATCTCCCATCCACTCATCAAGATTCCTCTTGAAGAGAGTCAATGAGGGACTCTGCCTAACCTGGACTGGGATTTTATTCCAGAGTGAAGGGAGCCTCTGGGTTATGAATCTGTCCCTCCAGCATGTCCTATTTATTTCAGTGCTGAGGTTCAAGTCTCTCAAGCGCGCAGCGCGATGGGATTTGGATTTTCTGAGGTGCAGCATGTCCATTAATTCCGGGTTGGACATGGCTTTATACATCAGGCACAGATCGCCTCTGAGCAGGCGGTATGCCACTGAGTAGAGCTGGAGTTTCTTTAAACGGGCAGCATATGGCATCTGTTTGAGCCCTTTGATCCTCTTGGTGAGGTACTTTTGGGGTCTTTCCAGTTGCTGCAGGTGTCTGGTAAGGTACAGCCCAAAAGGGGCATTGTACTCAATTATGGGCCTGATGAGGGATGAGTAAAGAGGCATGATGACCTCCCCTGATCTAGATGTGAATCCCTTCATGATTAGGTGGGCTATATAAAATGTTTTTCTAACCACTTTGGCCACGTGGTTGTCAAATGAGAGATTGCTATCATCTTGGGTCCCCAGGTCCCTAATTACTTCTTCTGTATTTAATGGATTACCACCTATGTGGTAATTTGTGGGCACTTTGTTTTTGCCAAAGGGGATGACTATACACTTTTTGACATTTAGCTTGAGGCCATGGCTCTGGCATCAGTTGTCTGTTTCTATGAGGCCCTTTTGGAGGATGCTTTTGTCGGCTGAAGAGTCAATTATGGCGCCCAGTTTGCAGTCATCTGCGAACTTGGTCAGCCACAGTCCTTCCGTGTTGGCCTGTACCTTCGAGAAATATATACCAAGCAAGAGAGGTCCCAGGACTGAGCCTTGTGGGACGCCACTTGTAACTGGTTTGGAGTCTGACATGGCTCCAGCAATTCTAACCATGTGGGTTCTGTCCTTGAGCCAATTTGCAACCCATCTAGTGACATAGGGGTTTATATTTAAGCTGGTGAGCTTATCTATAATGCCCGAGTGGGGTATTGTATCGAAGGCTTCTGCTAGGTCCAGGTAGGCTGTGTGGACCACCTTCCCCTCGTCAATGGCCTTGGTGACTGTTTCAAAGAAATCAACCAGATTTAAGAAGCAGGATCTGCCCTTAACAAAGCCAAACTCGGTAGGATCCAGTGTCTGTGGGTCCCCAATATCTTTATTTATGAGGTCCATGATGATCCTTTCCATAGCTTTAGAGACCAAGCTAGTCAGGCTTATGGGGCGATAGTTTCCAGGATCCGTTGAGGCACCACCTTTGTGAAGAGGGACCACTGTTGCTGTACGCCACTCTTTGGGTACATATCCTGTAGTAAGGCTGAGATTGAACAGTAGTTTTATGTTTGGGTTTAGCTCTTCTTGGAGTTCATGTAGGAAGCAGCCCGGGACACCATCTGGTCCCATTGATGCTGTGTTTTTTGCTTTGGAGAGGACAGCTCTTACCTGAGCATCTGAGATGTCAGGAGGGCAGCACTCTACTGGGATAGATATTTGCCCTTTTGGTGGGGGGGGGGGTTTGCACTGAGCCTGTCAGCTAGGATGTTGGCAATGTCTGTGGGTTCAGTGTATTTTTTGTCATTTTGGACTAATTCTGAGCATATCTGGGAATTCCCACCCAGGTTCCTAACATAACTAAAGAAAGCCTTGTGATTATCCTTAGTGTCCTGTGCAATTTTTCTCTCGAAGCTGGCCTTAGACGATTTTATGAGTGCCTTTAGTTTTTGCTAATACTGATCAGAGATGCCTTCCCTTTTTGGGATTTTGCTCTATCATGTAGTAGCTTCCTCCTTCTATTGTATAGTTTGTTTATGGCTGGGGTCCACCAGACAGGACGTCTGCCTTTGGAGGATTGGGTCTTGATTTTATTTGGGATTGCATGATCCATGCATTCCTGAAGGTGTTCATAGAATGTGTTTATAAAGGATTCTGTGGTCTGGGCCATATTTTCCACAGGCCCGGCGGCTTTGAAGGATTCCACCTCGGTTTTGAGGAGTGTGAAATTTGCTTTAGAGAAGTTTTTCACTGTGGTTTTCAGGGCAGGGGGTGGAGTCGGGATGTGAATATCCAGTGAGATTAGTTTATGGTCTGATCTTACCAGTGAGGGATACACTTCTGGTCTGGAGCATAGAGTCCCCATGTTGGTGATGATCAGGTCCAGTATGTTTTCCCCTCTTGTGGGAGTGGTAACAAGTTGTTCCATAGCATTTGAGTTTATACATTCTAGGAACCTTTGGGCTAGGGTGTTGGAGCTAGAGTAATGCTCCCAGTCTATGTTTGGGTAGTTGAAGTCACCCAATATAATGGTGTTTGGAGAGACCTTCATATTTTCCAGTGTTTTCAGGAAGGCCGAGTGAGGTTTCTGGGTTTGGGAGGGTGGTCTGTAGCAGGCTATAAACTGGAAGGCAGTTTTACCCACTGTTAGTTGCACATGGATAGTCTCTGATGCTTCGTGCTGTGCCACCAACCTGGAGGTGTGGGTATCTTTGACGAATATTGATACTTCCCCTCCTTTTGTGGTTCGGTCCACATTTGGGGGCCAAAAAGCATGGTATGAGGTATAACCTGGTAGTGCTGGGGTGCTCTTGGGAGCCTTGAACCAGGTTTCTGTTACTGCACAGATATCGATGTTCTCCATGCTAAGGAGAGTTTCGAGTGCGTGCATCTTGAGGTTTAGACTTCTGACGTTGAGTAGCATTACTCTTAGTTTCTTATCCCTCGTGATACCTATGGAGGTGGGTTTGTCTTTTGAGCCTTGCCTAAAAAAGGCACTATGGGGGTAGCAAGAGCCTTTGCCAATATCCGAAAGCTAAGGGGTGACAGGTGCAAGCCATCCCTAGCGAAGCATCGTGGCTTGTCGAACATGTCATCCCAGGCTAACAGGCATTGGATCCCCTTTGAATGACACCAATACTTAAGCCAATTGTTGAAATTGATCATCTTGTCTTCATATTGTGGCATCATTCTTGGTGAGGGTAAGATGCTACTCAAGGTCAGGGTCATACCGGCCTGGGCTACATGCTCAGAGAGCTCCTCTATGTCTCTTTTCATGTAGTCCAGGGAGGTACGTCTCAGGTCATTCACACCAGCATGGACAATATTTGTACTTGCCTTGGAGTGACCTGAGTGCTTGTGTTATGTAGCGGATCCTAGTGCCCGACAGGCAGCTGACTGTGACCTTCTCCTTGTTCAGCCTGGTGAGCGGGACGTCAGTGTGCCTGACGATAGAGTCACCTATTACAAGTGTATCAGGTGTGTTGTTTAGCCTTAAGTGCTGTGACTGTTCAGCACACTGGCTTTGTGAGCTATGTGTTGCACGTGTTTTGTTTTGGGGTAGCGGTTGCTTGGGTGTCTGCTTTGGAGGTCTATGCTGCTTAGGCAGATTTTTATTTAGAGCCTCCGAGTATGTTTTTGTGTGTTTATGTGTTTGGCTTGCTGTCGTGGTAGGTCTATGTGAGGCTGGAATTGTAGTGAGTGTGGTTTCCTTCTCCTCCTGACTGGTTTCGCCAGTACTGAGTTGAGAGAGCTTAGCCTCCAGTATGGCTATATGGTTGCATCTATCACATGTGTTGGAATTTGTTGGGAGGAGGAGAGGGTTGTCTGTGTACATGAGGCAGTTGTAACATTGCCTCAAGATTCCCAGATTCACCAGCTGGACCGGAGAGGAGATTCACAACTGACCTTTGGACATGCTAGAATAGTATTGGGAATTCCTTTATAATTGAAAAAAAGGGCCAATGGGGAACAAGGTACTCAAGGGGAGTTTGTGAGGGTGTAGTGCTTTTAATTTTTTAGTGCTGGCTTATATAATTGCTTTAGTGAGCAAGTGCCAGGTATCTTAAATGCAATGTGTTACAGGTAACTTAAATGCAAAAACGACAAACAGTAACTTTCTTTCAAGTGAAACAAGGAAATAAGTACAGTAAGCAATGCAGATATCACTAGGGATCCACAGAAGCGCTGAAAAGCCGCGTTTTAGGTGGAATTAGCATAAATTGGATTTCCTTATAATGATTCTTTCTGCATTTTCTTGCGTTTTCTTATAATGGTTAAAGCTCTGTTGTAAGTTCACTAGACTGCGCAGTGGTACAGATGTAGCGTTGGTGTGGATTTCCTCCAGGTGCTCCAGTTTCCTTCCATGTTACAAAAACATGCATCTAGAGAATTTCTCCACAGGGTTCTGCTGAAAATTGGCTTTGGTCCATGTTGGACTTTCCCAGTTAACAAATGTTAAATAAATAAATAAATGAGTAAGTAAACGTATTATTTATTATAATTGTATTTTTGGGTTTTGCCTTCTTGGCCTGTGACATGTCTGAAAAGGGTCTATGGACTGATTCACTTACCCGGTTAAGTAGTATACTGACTGCTGCAAACATTTATTTATTTATTTGCCATTTGTTTACAGGGTTGGTCTAGCTGGGCAGATGCCCTTTTTCAGCAGAAACCCGGGAAGAAAAGCTCCATTACAGTAATACATTTTTTTTATACAATCAGATTAAGTATTTAATCAAACAATCATGCAGAATAATAGATTCATTTATACAATGTATGAAGAGAAACATCATTTACACATAGATATAAGTTGTTATGAGCCATACACACACAGATTCAACATGAGAATAATCATGAGGATGGGTAATTTGCTAACCTAAGTGTAAGTGTAGTGAGGCATATAGCTGCCAGGAAAGAGAGGTCCAGGTACTAGGGCAAAGAAAAAGGAGGGGCATAGAGTGTATGAGGAGAGAGAAATAGGAGGGAGAGGTAAAAAGTGAAGATAGGAGTGTAGTGGAAGAAAGACGTCAAAGAGCAGGAAAACCTAGAATACAGGTAAGAGTAGGCATCTGTAAAGACATAATGGCAGAAGGGGGGGATAAGGCAGAGTTTAAGTAGGATTCTTTCATGGGCAGTTCCAGGAGTTAAGCAGATCTTCCTTTATAGTGAGTTGGTATGCAACCTCACATTTGGGTAATGCAAACTGAACTTGTTTTATGAATATCTCTTAATTTCTTTCTTTCATTGTTGAGTGCTTGCAACCAGAAGCTGTTCATCCATCCATCCACCCATCCATCTATCCATCCATCCATCCATCCATCCATCCATCCATCCATCCATCCATCCATCCATCCATCCATCCATCACTGTTGAGTCACATGTGACACCTTTGTTGTTCCTATGAATAGTTGTCATCACCAACAGAGTTTATTAGGCAGTTAAGGAATGAAAATAGACTGTGAGTCCTTTCCTCCATACCACAAACACCACAGTTGCCCACAAATGAACAATTAAGAGTCAGCAATCCACATGCCACTAGGGGCAGACCTGGGGGGGTATATGGGAACATATCCCCTTACAGAAAGTTTGTGCCCCCCTGAGTTCCCCAGACCCCAGAATAATAAACAACTTGTATGTGCATAGCTGACTCTTTCCACAAGCATATCATTTTTACATCAGACACAGGAGAATGGACAGGCATCTTAAAAGACTTTGAGTCTGGAGAAGTACACTTAGTGTTTTAAGCAACAGAGCAGCCAAGGGATAACTAAGTATTACACCCAGTCTTTTTAAATAGCAGCCAATATGTATAGGTGTATTATAGCTGTGTGAGTGTGTTTAGGTGTATTATAGCTGTGTGAGTGTGTGTGTGTGTGTGTGTGTGTGTGTGTGTGTGTGTGTGTGTGTGTGTGTGTGTGTGTGTGTGTGTGAGTTCATGTGCGTGTGACCCAGTTAGGTAGGGGGTTCTGATCAAGTGACTTGCTCAGAGTCACACAGCTGGAGAATCAAGTCCTGTAGCCCTGAACTGGGCCTTAATTGTTTACTTGAATTGCCAGACCTCTCTTAACTTTTTTTGGGTAGACTTTCATAGTTCTCTTTGTTTGGACAATGCAGATCCGTGGAAAACCTGTTGTTGATCTGTTAACCTTTTAAGTGAATTAGAGCTGTCTGGCACTTAGGGCTGTGAAATGTTTATGAATTGTTTCCTGTAATCAAAAGTAAAGGATCTGAATCCTCTCACCTCTGTTGGCTTATTGTCATGCAGACAGTACTCCTGGGCAGGGGTGGCCCATGCTATTGGACTGCCGGACTGCAGCCCCCTCAACTTCAAACTAAAAAAAATAAAAATAAATAAATATTTTTAAATTTCGCACATGCGCACTAGTCCGGACTGCTGAGACAGTCTGGAGCATGTGCAGATTGTCTCAGCAGCAGTCCTGATTGAGAAACATGGACAGGAGCACTCCTACAAGTCTATGCAGTTTTAAACTGCATAGACTGCCTGGGAACTCACTGGGGAAATGCGTCAGGGTCGGACTGCAACGTCAGCAGTCAGGAGTTCATCAGGGGAAGGATCTCGGGTCTGGATTAGAGTTTGCTGCAGGGGAAGATCTCACAACGGGCAGGGACGGATTTGCACTGGTTTTCAGCTGCAGTCTTGTTGGGGGAACATGTGTTTCATATGATTTATGGTGGTTGTTTTGCAGACAGGGATTTACTACAGGACCAGGTGTGTGTGTGTGTGTGTGTGTGTGTGTGTGTGTGTGTGTGTGTGTGTGTGTGAGAAAATGCCCCAGGTGTTAGACTCAAGGTGGTGTGGTAGGGAATACCTCAGGCTTGAACCCTGTACCTTCTATGCAGGTGTTAAAGATCTGAATTCCCTACCCACAACCATTTGTAAAAAAAAATTGCAGATTTTTGCCTCATATTTGATCTGATCTATTCCTCATAATATCTGTGGTTTGTAAATATTGCAATACTTGGTATTTGATGGTGCAGTGGTAGCATTGTTGCCTCATAACTGCAGGTTTTTGGGTTTGATTCTTGGCTGGGGTGCCTTCTTTATTGGGGGGTCTGTATCTTCTCCCTGTGTTTGTGTGGGTTTGCTTTTGTGTCCTCTCATGTTACAAAGACCTGCTGAGAATTGTTTTTTTGTTCCAAGTCAGACTGTCCTGATTAACAAATGTTAAATAAAATTGACAGGCATTTGAATTTCAGACTTCAGGTTTCTGAATGTTTACTTCCTTACATATTTGATGGTGCAGTGCCAGTATTGTTGCCTCACAGCTATAGGTTTTCTGGTTTGATTCTTGGCTGGGGTGCCTTCTGTGTGGAGTCTGCATCTTATCCCTGTGTTTGTGTGGATTTGCTCTGGTGTCCTGCCATTTTACAAAGACATGTGTCTACAGTATTTCTCCCTGGGCCTCTGCTGAAAATTGTTTTTGTTCCATCAGAAGTAAAATTGACAGGCATTTGAATTTCAGACTTCATATTCTTCAGAAAATACATAGTAAAACAACTTTTTATTCTAGCAATAAATATATAGTAACACAGCCTTTTATTATAGCATTTTTTAAGTTTATAAGATGGCTATTTGAAATCTGTCCTTATTTTTGGGACTGTAATACCCTGTTAGTGGCTTTGTCCAGGTTTTTTGTGCTAAGGTTGACAGCTATGGCAAGAACTGAATTCACTGAATATGTTTGAGGGCTGTATTCCCTCATTACTGGGTTGTCCAGGTGTTTTGTGCTAAGAGGTTGACAGCTATGGTGAGAACTGAATTCATTAAATGATAGCCATTTAAGTTTCAGTCTTCCTCTCTTTCACAAAGCAGCTGATTTGGCGTAGTGGTATGTTGCTCTTGACTGTTTTGCACAGGGACCTTGGCAATAAAATGTACGGTGGTAACACAACATTTTTCTTTCACAAAGCAGGTGATTTGGCATAGTGGTATGTTGCTCTGACTCTTTTGCACAGGGACCTTGGCAGTAAAATTTATGGTGGTAACACAGCATTTTATTCTAGCAGCTTTCCAAGATTATACAAGCAATGTTTAATGTGTCCCTGGTTTTTGCCCTTTTGACCCACCCCGATAAATTTGGCTTTTTCCAGACTTCTTGTGCTGCGAAGTTGAGATGCAGTTGAGTATTGAGTAGATTTTACAAGGAGCTGAGAGCTGCAGGGAAAGAGAAGTTTAGTGCTGATTATGCTAACTCAGTTTACATTGCTAATAGCACAACAGGTTGTGTACTTGCTTTTGATGCAGAAGGTTGTTGGTTCTACTCCCATAAGGGGTGAATGCTGCCGTACTGAAAGTTAAGATTTTAAGCCTGTTATCAGTTTGCCATCCATTTCCTATTGCAATATTACTAGCTTATTATTGCTAGCTTATTATTGCAATATTACTAGCTTATTTTTAATGTAATTTAGGCAATTTATTCCTCAGGGGCATCAGACACTTTATTTTTCGATGAAACCATGAAATATAAAGGTGATTGCTAGCAGCAACCTCTTCATTACAGATTTATTTAACGTGGAATTATTTAGATTACTTTTTTACTACTTCAGAGATTGTGCATATTTACTGATAATAGTGGACTGTAGAATTGTGCATATTTACTGATAATAATGGACTGTAGAAGTTTGAGTAGACTTTTATGATGGAAATGTTCTGAATTGGACAGTTTTCTTTCATTGTTTACTGGAAAAATGTTCAAAGCAATAGGAAGGTGTATCAAAGAGCACATGTATGTTTCATATGCAAGGGACCTATGATTTGAAAACAGCCCAGAACTAATTTCTATCTGCCACGGGTAAAATGTATTTTCTTTAAATGTGGGTTTTAATGTTGTTTCAATGAATGTGAGTTTCAAGGGCAGAGACGTTTTAATGCCAAGTTTGTTTAGCAGATGTCTTAGTGTTTGTGCTGTAAAATGCAAAATAAAACTTTCAAATGAAGTTCAAATCATCATAGAAGTAAATCAGTATGCACATTAGTGTTTATGGTAAATGGAGTGAAATAGCAAAGTAATGGATCATTGGAATGGCTGCAGGGGGAGGCTCCATTCGACGATGGTTTTGTGAGGGGGAAGGGCAGCAAAGTTAGACAGCCCCAGCTGAACTATACCTCCCAACTGTCCAGATTTTCAAAGAATGAATAGATTTTTTGCTTCTTATTTTTGGTTTGTTCCTCATAAAATTTGTGGTTTTCTGGCAAGTCATTTAGGAATTAAGTCACTAAATAATGACACACTAGTTTCAGACTTCATAACCTTCAGAAAAATGCATGCTAAAGTAAGACCTGTTCTATCAACTGTCCCAGTTTATACAAGAGCAATTTTTAGTACTGTTTATATGTTCCCCCAATATATTTGGCCTCATCCAGATTTATGTCCCAGTTTATACAAGAGCAATTTTTAGTACTGTTTATATGTTCCCCCAATATATTTGGCCTTGTCCAGATTTATTGCATTAACAGGTTGAGAGGTACATGCAAATAAATTGCTTTATAGAATTAGGCATAGCCAAACCTCTGAACTGTCCTGATTTTGGCTCAAAATGTTGCTCTTCCCCTAATGATCCCTCCGCAAAATAGCAATTTTGGAAGAAAACATGGAGGGTTTATAATTAAGAAATAACTGTAATAATCAGATTACTTTTATTTCAGAAATGCATGTAGATTATTTTATTTTGTCAGCTGCTCAAGTTAGCAGTACTAATATTAAAGTGTCCCTTCTTTGACAGGTTCCCAGCTGTATTGTGTTGCTATTTTATATTTTTACATCACATTTTTGGTCCATTTTTCATAAAATTGTGTTTTTTGGCAAATTAGTGACAAATAATTAAAGACTGAAGTCAGAAAATAATGACAGACATTTGAGTTTCAGATTTCATACCATTCAAAAAATTCATACTAATGCAAGACCTCTATTAGCTTTCTAAGTTTATAAGAGCAATATTTTAAAAATTGCCCTTATTTTTGGGCCTTTGTCCCATTTCTTTGTATGGCTTTGTCCAGATTTCTTGCTCTGAGATTGAGAGGTATGACAAATGTGTCAGGGCCATCACAAGTCAGCCAGAGACATTTCAAACTGTGACATACTTGTTACACCCCACTCTCCCATGTAGTGACTCTGGATGTGTCGAAGCAAGGCAAGGAGTAGTTATGCAGTGTAAATGTGCAGAGAATCCCACCCATCCAAGGTAGACACATGTACTAGAGTGGCTTTTCATCTGTCCTTAATTTTTACAGAATGGTCTGGTTTCTGTCATATTTTTTGTACTGTTGATTTATGCTTATTACTCAAAGTGCCTGTTGCTCTGTGTTTAAGTAGCAATACTTTAATGACTATCAGGTAAGCTTGGCTGAGATTGCAAGATGCAAGTAAGCTTTAATAAGCATACTGTTAAAGAATTGCCAACAGTGAAAGCCTTTCTGTTGCCATGCAGAGAATACTTAACTAGATAATGTATAAGCCTTGGGTATTGAAATTCATATGCCAGTATTTGTAATAAATTACATTATTTTAAGAGTCTCATTACACTTGGAGACTTCCAGTCATCTCTGCAGGCTTTACCCGTAAACCGAATGCCAATCACGTAGTCCATAACCTGTACAGTAATCCTTTTAAGCAATGTATCTTGAGCTTATTTCTTGTTTGCTTTTCATTTTTTACTTTGATCATGTTTCCCCCATGAAACAAGTAGATGTCAGGCAGCAGATCTTTTTTTGGATAAGGAACATTTTTACAAGTGGGGGCATCAGAGATTTCTACTTTCAGCATGTTACTTGTTACTTTAATAAAGCTGAATATAAATTATAATTCGAACTGCAGTGCAAGAAGTGGTTTGAGTTGAGTGCTGCTTGTTTTTCTTATACTTGATTTTGACTGGCATTCCATTAATGTATTTTAAAAAAAGTAATTTATTTTTTCATGCCTCACAACCTTTTTTGTTTCCATCTAGATATTAAGCTGTCATGCAGCCAATGCATTGAAATATTTTTATTCTTCTACACTTCATTTTGTCTTGATTGGACTCTCATAATGACGATTTGGCACCCAGTGCAGTATATTTAGTTTTTGTAGTTTGCTACTACAGGTATGTGTGTTAGGGAATACCTCAGGCTTGAACTCTGCACCTTGTATGCAAGTGTTAAAGACCTGAATTCCCTACCCACCACCATTTGTAAAACAAATAATTACAGATTTTTGCCTCATATTTGATCTGATCTGTTCCTCATAATATCTGTGGTTTGTAAATAGTGCAAAGCTTGCTATTTGATGGTGCAGTGGTAGCATTGTTGCCTCACAGCTGCAGGTTCTTAGGTTTGCTTCTTGGCTGGGGTGCCTTCTTTGTGGGTTCTGTATCTTCTCCCTGTGTGTGTTTGCTTTTGTGTCCTCCCATGTTACAAAGACATGTCTGCATTATTTCTTCCTGGGCCTTTGCTGAATTTTTTTTTTGTTCCAAGTCTGACTGTCCTGATTAACAAATGTTAAATAAAATTGACAGGCATTTGAATTTCAGACTTCAGGTTTCTGAATGCTTAATTCCTTGCGTATTTGATGGTGCAGTGATAGTATTGTTGCCTCACAGCAATAGGTTTTCTGGTTTGATTCTTGACTGGGGTGCCTTCTGTGTGGAGTCTGCATCTCCTCCCTGTGTTTGTGTGGATTTGCTCTGGTACCCTGTCATTTTACAAAGCCGTGTCTGCAGTATTTCTCCCTGGGTCTCTGCTGAAAATTGTTTTTGTTCTGTCAGCAGTAAAATTGACAGGCATTTGAATTTCAGACTTCATGTTCTTCAGAAAATACATAGTAACACAACCGTAACACAACCTTTTATTCTAGCAATTTTCTAAGTTTATAAGATGAATATTTGAAATTTGTCCCTATTTTTGGGACTGTATTCCCCCATTATTGGCTTCGTCCAGTTTTTTTGTGCTAAGGTTGACGGCTATGGCAAGAACTGAATTCACTGAATATGTTTGAGGGCTGTATTCCCTCATTACTGGGTTTGTCCCGGTGTTTTGTACTAAGAGGTTGACAGCTATGGTGAGAACTGAATTCACTAAATGATAGCCATTTAAGTTTCAGTCTTCCTCTTTTACAAAGCAGCTGATCTGGCTTAGTGGTATGTTGCTCTGACTGTTTTGCACAGGGACCTTGGCAGTAAAATGTATGGTTCTAGCAACTTTCCAAGATTATACAAGCAATGTTTGTGTCCCTGGTTTTTGGGCTTTTGACCCCCCCAATACATTTTGGCTTTTTCCAGTTTTCTTGTGCTGCGAAGTTGAGTAATGAATAGATTTTACAAGGAGCTGAGAGCTGCAGGGGAACAGAAGTTTAGCATTGCTTAAGTAAAGTGGGTTTTCCTTGTTAGTATAACAGGTTGTGTACTTGCTTTTGATGCAGAAGGCTGTGGGTTCTACTCCCACAAGGGGTGGATGCTGACGTACTGAGAATGTTCTCCTTGGTGAAGATACTAACTATGAGTCCGTTATCAGTTTTCCTTCCATTTTCTCTTGCAATATTACTAGCTTATCATTTTTTTAATGTAATATAGGCAATTTATTCCTGAGGGGCAAAAGACACTTTATTTTTTGATGAAACCATGAAATATAAAGGTGTTTGCTAGCAGCAATCTCTTCATTAGTTACAGATTTCTTTAATGTTGAATTATTTAGATGACTTTTACTTCTTCAGAGATAGTGCATATTTACTGATAATGGACTGTAGAATTGTGCATATTTACTGATAATGGTGGACTGTAGAATTGTGCATATTTACTGATAATGGTGGACTGTAGAATTGTGTGTATTAAATAATAATAGTGGACTGTGGAAGTCTGAGTAGACTTTTATGATAAATGTTCTGAACTGGGCAGTTTTGCCATTATGGGTGCATGCGTTTTGTTTCATTGCTTACTGGAAAAATGTTCAAAACAAATTTAAAACGCCCTCTAACAACTGTAATATATTGTACAAGGAATATAATTTAGTACAATGAGGAAGGTGTATCAACAAGCACATGTTGGTTGGGAGGGTGGCCTAATGGTTAAGGTGTTTGCCTTGCAAACACAAGGTGCAGGGTTTGAGTCTCACAAGGGATAATTGGCTAGGCTTAAAATGGCTTGCAAGGGCAGTTAGCTTAGTACTAATCTATGAACCTATGTATGTTTCATATGCAAGGGGCCTATGATTTGAAAACAGCCCAAAATTAATCTTTATCTGCCACTGGCAAAATGTATTTTCTTTGAATGTGGGCTTCAATGCTGTTTCAATGAATGTGAGTTTCAAGGGCAGAGAAGTTTTAATGCTAAGTTTTCGTTGTGAGACTGCATTGCTTTGTTTAGTAGATGACTTAGTGTTTGTGCTGTAAAATACAAAATAAAACTTTCAAATGAAGTCCAACTCATCATAGAAGTAAAGCAGTATGCAAATTAGTGTTTGTGGTAAATGGAGTGAAATAGCCAAGTAATGGTTCATTGGAATGGCTGCAGAGGCTCCATTCAACCATGATTTTGTCAGGGGGGAAGGGCAGCAAACTCAGACAGGCCCAGCTGAACTATACCTCCCAACTGTCCAGATTTTCAAAGAATGAATAGATTTTTGCTTCTTATTTTTGGTTTGTTCTTCATAAAATTTGTAGTTTTCTGGCAAATCATTTAGAAATTAAGTCACTAAATAATGATACACTGAGTTTCAGACTTCATAACCTTCAGAAAAATGCATGCTAAAGTAAGAACTGTTATTCTATCAACAGTCTCAATTTATGCAAGAGCAATTTTTAATACTGTTTATATGTTCCCCCAATATATTTGGCCTTGTTCAGATTTACTACATTAACAGGTTGAGAGGTACATGCAAATAAATTGCTTTATAGAATTAGGCATAGCCAACCTCTCAACTGTCCCCAATTTTGGCTCAAAATGTTGCTCTTCCCCCTAATAATCCCTCCGCAAAATAGCAATTTTGAAAGAAAACATGGAGGGTTTACAATTAAGAAATAACTGTAATAATCAAAGTTATAGATTACTTGAAATGCATGTAGATTATTTTATTTTGTCAGCTGCTCAAGTTAGCAGTACTAATATTAAAGTGTCCCTTCTTTGACAGGTTCCCAGCTGTATTGTGTGGCTATTTTATATTTTTGTATCACATTTAGTCCATTTTTTATAAAATTGTGTTTTTTGGCAAATTGGTGACAAATCACTAAAGACTGAAGTTAGAAAATAATGACAGACATTTGAGTTTCAGATTTTATACCCTTCAGAAAAGTCATACTAATGCAAGACCTATTCTATTATCTTTCTAAGTTTATTAGGGCAATATTTAAAAATTGTCCTTATTTTTGGGCCTTTGTCCCACTTCTGTGTATGGCTTTGTCCAGATTTCTTGCTCTGAGGTTGAGAGGTATGACAAATGTGTCAGGGCCATCACAGTCAGCCAGAGACATTTCAAATTGTGACATACTTGCTGCATCCCACTCCACCATGTAGTGACTCTGGATGTGTCCAAGCAAGGCAAGGAGCAGTTATGCAGTGTAAATGTGCAGTGTGCCCCCCCCCCCATCCAAGGTAAACACAAGTCCTACAGTGGCTTTTCATCTGTCCTTGATTTTGCAGAACGGTCTGGTTTCTGTCATATTTTTGTACTGTTGATTTATGCTTATCACTCAAAGTGCCTGTTGCTCTGTGTTTAAGTAGCAATGCTTTAATGACCATAAGGTAAGCTTGTCTGAGATCGTAAGATGCAAGTAAGCTTTAATAAGCAAGAATTGCCAACATTGAAAGCCTTTTTGTTGTTGCCATGCAGAGAATACTTGACTAGATAATGTATAAGCCTTGGGTATTAAAGGACAGGATTCCGTTATTTTAAAAAGCTCATTACACTTGTTGGAGACTTCCAGTCATCTCTACAGACTTTACCCGTAAACTAAACAGAATGCCAATCATGTGTGGTCCATAACCTGTACAGTAATCCTTTAAGTAATGTATCTTGAGCTTGTTTCTTGTTTGCTTTTCATTTTTTACTTTCATGTTTTCCCCATGAAACAAGTAGATAGTTGTCAGGTAGCAGGTCTTTTTTGGATAAGAAACATTTTTACAAGTGGGGGCATCACAGAGATTTCTACTTTCAGCATGTTACTTGGTACTTTAATAAAGCTGAATATAAATTATAATTAGAACTGCATTGCAAGGAGAAGTGGTTTGAGTTGAGTGCTTCTGGTTTTTCTTATACTTGATTTTGACTGGCATTCCAGTAATGTATTTAAAAAGTAATTTATTTTTTCATGCCTCACAACCATTTGTTTCCATCTAGATATTAAGTAAGCTGTCATGCAGCCAATGCATTGAAATATTTTTATTCTTTTACACTTATTTTTGTCTTGATTGGACTCTCATAATGATGGTTTGCCACCCAGGGCAGCGTATTTAATTAAAGTTAGTTTTTGTAGTTTTGAACATAGCTCCTCCCCTTTCTAGTTGACCACACCCCTTCCCCTTGACCACATCCATTCAGCTGTCTCCTGCAGCCCCCCTTTGATTTGAAGTCACCAGCTGCCACTGCTCCTGGGTCACCCCTAAAAGGGACACTTACTCCAGTGGGTTTACCTGGTTAACAGATCGAAAAATAGTATTTAAAATATGTCCCTTTTGGGAACTCCACCCCCAATTATTTTTGGCTTTGTCCAGAATTCTTGCACAAAGAAATTAAGAATTATTTTTCGTCTATTCATTGTAAAATATGTGGCTTCCCAGCAAATTGTTGTGGATTACTGTCACTAAATGTCAGGCATGTGAGTTTCAGAATTTGTGTCCTTTAAAAAATGCTTGCTAATGCAGCTTCTAAATATAGAAGAGTAAAATTTAAAATTTATTCCTGATTGTTGGAGAGGGCATGGGAGTGTGTGTGATGGGCTGCACTGAATTGTTCTCCAAGTAGTGAACTGAAATACACTTCTCAGTCATTATTTATGCATTTGTTTATTTTTACCTCAAGCAAACCTATGAATGTATACAGTTGTAAAACTGTTGATAGTCACATATGTGTGTTTGCTTGGTTGTGTATATCCTGCATCCCACAGTAGTTATGGTGTAAAGGAAGGAATTGATTGTAGTAGGCAGTCATCATATCAATCATGTCATTTTGGTACAGTCCTTGGTTTTCTTGTTTTGTTGGCTATTACCAGTGTTCTTATTTGTCTGTGAATAAACTAAAGAGAATGAAGTCTACCACTTTAATGTTAAAATATTAACTATAAATGTATTTTTAATTTAACTTGCTTTTTGCAAGCACAAAGAGTGAAATGCACTGGGTTGGGTTACAACAGTTTGGTACTTAGTACAGATGAGTTAAAGCTATGAGCTATTAATGAGCTGCTTCATGTAGTGCAACTTTTTAATACTTCAGCCTTTGTCTAAAGTACCAAGTAGACTGCCCAAAGATATCAGCAAATTTATTACACATCTGTCATGTAAATTCCTGTACCCAGCAGATGCTATTTGACCATGAATCCTTATCTATCTGCTATATTTTAATAGATTGCCATATCCATTTTCAACAAATATGAGATTCAAAGAAAGAGATGTTGACTGTCTGTTTTCACTGGGAGTGTATGTGTGTGTGTGTTTTGTACTGCTAATCAAATGGTTGTCAGTGTTTTTGTTGTAACATTTTAAAAAAGTTTTTAATTAAAAACAAATCTCTGTAAGCATTGTAAAAATAAAGAAGAAAATAGTATGCACACTGACAGGTTTCAACAATGCTTTGTAGCAACTAGAGGGAGACAGCCAAATAAAGGGATATTGGTATGGCTGCAGTGTGTGTGTGTGGGGGGGTTCTACTTCATTACACTGCCTAAGGACCCATTTCACTTTCATCCAGCTCTACTCTTATTGTCCAGAACTGGACATGAGTATTTAGCCTCATGTATGTACCTGTTCTTTTTGTTTTTCTACCTTTTAAAACTTGTAAATTGGCAACACAGTTGCAATGTCTGGATAAGAAATTTAATCAAAGTTACACGGTAGGTAGAAAGAATCACACCCTATACCCTTACCTACAGGAAGCAGTTCACTAAGAGATTAGAGGCTTAATCCTTTTCAGTAATTGCCTGCACTTTTGTCTTCATTTTGAAAAATTGCTATGGTTTATAATGAGTAATGCCAATTATTAAAGTGTCATATTTTTTTGATTATTTATAAATATGTATTTCTGCAAAACATGTTACGATAACATTTTAACTTTAATTAGTTAATTGCAAAACCTAAAAGTCCAACTACCCCACCAATAGCATCAACCTACATAGTTTTACTCAACTCACCTCTACTCCAACTACAATTCCAAAAAATAACAACCAATGATCTACTCTTGACTGGATACTGGTTTCAGATCCCCACAAATACTTCAACTCTGGAACCCTACCAGACCCACACCTCCAGAAACCACATCTATAAAACCTCCAACAATTTGGACATCACTTTAATTCATTACTAAAATCAATAAACTGGTCCATACTAAAAACCCTACTCTTACGTGATGCCGTCAGCCAAATCAACAAAATATTTCTTGATGCCCTAAACAACTGAGTGGCCTAATGGTTAAAGTGTTTGCCTTACAAACACAAGGTACAGGGTTTGAGTCTCACTAAGAGATAATGGGCTAGGCTTGCAAGGGCAGCTAGCCTAGTATGAACATATGTTCCTATGTAAAAATATTCATGCTCCCTGGCCAACTAAGCCTAATAAAAACTTACTAGTAACAACAGATAAAGCTGGCAAAGAGCTAAAAATGACATGAAGCACCAAAAGTATAAACAGCTATGCAACCAAGCAAAACAATGATAAGAAGCACTATTTCTCCCAGCCACTAGCCTCCCATAAAAGCAATCCCCAAAAAATTTTGGCATGCCATAACTTGGAACCAAAGAAAATAATTTCCTTCTTTTTCTTTCGGCTTTTCCCAGTTAGAGTTCACTACAGCAGATCACCTGTCTGCTCATGATTGGCAGTGGTGTTTTGCGATGTTGAGTTGCCAGGCCTGTACCCAACCTTCCACAGAAGGCACACACATGCACACCATCACAGGGCTGATTTAGAGTGTCCAATCCACCTACAGCATGTCTTTGGGATGTGGGAGGAAACTGGACCACCCAGAGGAAACCCACGCGACCACGAGGAGGACATGCAGACTCCACACAGAAGGCACCCCAGCTGAGGATCGAACCGGAGAACCTTTTGCTATGAGGTGACAATGCTAACTGCTGCACCACCATGGCCACCCCATTGAAATAGATCGAAAAATAGTATTTAAAATATGTCCCTTTTGGCAAATCCAGCCCCAATTATTTTTGGCTTCATCCAAAATTCTTGCATAAAGAAATTAAGAATTATTTTTGATTATATACACATATATAATCACTGAATTATATACATATACCAAAGACATGCATCTGGAGCATTTCTCCCCGGGCATCTGCTGAAAACAGGCTCTGTGGAACCTAGTCGGACTTTCCTGGTCAACAAATGTTAAATAAATAAAAATAAAATAAAATAAAAAATTTTGGTCTATTCCTCATAAAATTTGTGGCTTCCAGCAAATTGTTGTGGATTACTGTCACTAAATGTCAGGCATGTAAGTTTCAGAATTTGTGTCCTTTAAAAAATGCTTGCTAATGCAGCTTCTAAATATCTTCTTCTTCTTCTTTCGGCTGCTCCCGTTAGGGATCGCCACAGCAGATCAACTGTTTCCATTTCCTCCTGTCCTCTGCATCTTGCTCTGTCACACCAGCCACCTGCATATTCTCTCTCACCACATCCATAAACCTTATCTTAGGCCTTCCTCTTTTCCTGTTACCTGGCAGCTTCATCCTTAGCATCTTTTTCCCAATATACTCTGCATCCCTCCCCAGCACATGTCCAAACCAACGTAATCTTACCTCTCTGGCTTTGTCTCCAAACCTTCCAACCTGGGCTGACCCTCTAATATACTTATTCCTAATCCCATCCATCCTCATTACACCCAGTGCAAATCTTAACATCTTCAACTCTGCCACGTCAAACTCTGACTCCTGCCTTTTTGTCAATGCCACTGTCTCCAACCCGTATAACATAGCTGGTCTCACTACCCTCTTGTAGACCTTCCCTTTCACTCTTACTGGTGCTCGTCTGTTACAAATTACTCCTGACACTCTTCTCCACCCACTCCATCCTGCCTGTACTCTCTTCTTCACCTCTCTTCCACACTCACCATTACTCTGAACTGTTGATCCCAAGTACTTAAACTCATTCACCTTCGCCACCTCTACTCCCTGCATCCTCACCATTCCTCTATCCTTCCTCTCATTCACAGACACATATACTCTGTCTTAGTCCTGCTGACCTTCATTCCTCTTCTCTCTAGAGCATATCTCCACCTCTCCAGGGTCTCCTCCACCTGTTCCCTACTCTCACTACAGATCACAATGTCATCTGCAAACTTCATAGTCCATGGGGACTCTTGTCTGATCTCGTCTGTCAACCTGTCCATCACCATTGCAGCTTCTAAATATAGAAGAGTAAAATTTAAAATCCATTCCTGATTGTTGGGGAGGGCATGGGAGTGTGTGTGATGGGCTGCACTGGATGGTTCTCAAAGTAGTGAACTGAAATACACTTCTCAGTCATTATTTATGCATTTGTTCATTTTTACCTCAAGCAAACATATGAATGTACACAGTTGTAAAACTGTTGATAGTCACATATGTGTGTTTGCTTGGGTGTGTGTATCCTGCATCCCACAGTAGTTATGGTGTAAAGGAAGGAACTGATTGTAGTAGGCAGCCATCATATCAGTCATGTAATTTTGGTACAGTCCATGGTTTTCTTGTTTTGTTGGCTATTAACAGTGTTCTTGTTTGCCTGTGAATAAACTGAAGAGAATGAAGTCTAGAAGTTTAATGTTAAAATGTTAACTATGAATGTATTTTTTATTTAACTTGATTTTTGCAAGCACAAGGAGTGAAATGCACTGGGTTAGGTTACAACAGTTTTGTACTTAGTACAGATGAGTTAAAGCTATGAGCTGTTAATGGGCTCCTTCATGTACTGCAACTTTTGATTACTTTAGTGGGCTGTGAATCAGGAAGCCCATGCTAACAGGTTGCAAAGGCTGTGTTGTGAGGCTGGTGAGTAACAATCCTGCTTGTAGTGGTCATACCAAATAAATATATAGTAGTAGAAAGTCACCTGGCAGTATAAAAACTGTGTATGGGTTGTACTGAATAAACCAGACAATATGACAGTAATAGTCCCATATAGGTCATATTTCAATAAAACCGTAACTGCCTGGCAATAAAGTTCTACATCCTGGACTGGTTGTGTTTACTCTGGTATTGTATGGCATTTAATGTTGCAGTCCCTGAATAGTAATGTTGTGTTAACCACTGTTACTCACACTGTGCTACATAAAAAATATATCTAGGAATGTCTGTGTAAGACTGTTGTAAGAACAAGGTCTGATTATACAAACAAGAGTAACTGAGACATAAAACACTGAAAGAACAGACAGCAGTTTCTAAATAGCTCACTCTGGTGAAATTCAAATAGTTGTATTTTTAGCACACACAGCCATGGTTCAAATCCTTGGAGTGGTAGTAGTAAGCTGTATGCATAATATTAACTAGAAATCTTTGAATATGTGTAGAAACAGTCCGGTAGTGTTAAGAAACATTCCCCCCCACAGGTTTTTCAGATAAGAAAACTGTAACTGCCTGGCAATGAAGTTTTAACTCCTGGACTGGTAGTGTTTACTCTGGTATTGTATGGCCTGACATGAAGCATTCACCAACATCTGATATCAGAATAGTACTGTTGTGTCAACCACTTTTCTCACACTGTGCTACATAAAAATATGTCTAGGAATGTATGCATAAGACTGTTGTAATTACAAGGTCAGATTGTACTACCAAGAGAGACTTACAAAGAAAATAATGAAGGAGCAGATTGTGGTGTCTAAATAGCTCCATCTGATGAAACAGATATTGTATTTTTAGCAGACACAGCCATGGTTTGAATCCTGTGAGAGGTAGTAAGCTGTATGCATAATCATACCTCTCAACTGTACAGATTTTCCCAGAATGTCCAAATATTTGGCTCATATTTTTGGCCTGTTCTCCTTTTTCCTTGGAAATCAGTGGGATGATCTCAAGATTGTAGTCACCAAATAATGACATACAGTTGTGTCAGTCTTCAAATCCCTCAGAAAATCTTTATTAAAATAAACCCTGTTACTCTAGCAACTGTCTAAAAGTTTACAAGAGCAATATTCAAAATATGTCCTTATTTGTACCCCTATGTTGTCAAACTTTGCCCAGATGACATGCATTAACAGATTGAGAGGTATGTGCATAATTACAACTAGGAATATGGGAATATGTGTAGAAACAGTCAGGTAGTGTTACCAAACATTCCCTCCACAGGTCTATCAAGTAAGACAAGTAGAATTTAGCTATAAGACAGTTGAAGTATACACTGTGTACAAACATACCACTGCTGAAACCAAGGCCATAGGGCATTGCAATAATACATGTAGAGCAATGATCATTAATGTTTTGAGTACTGCAATGATATATAAGTTGTTAATTGACATGTCTCTCCCCCCACCACCATATCTCCAACAATAATCTAAACACACAAATCAATGGGTATGTTTACACCAAAACTACTGTTGGGACCTATGTCCTATTGTTCAATAAATATTTAAATGTGTTTCTATTAATGTTTCTTGTTGAAATACTATCATTGGTGGCCTCTTGCTAGAGCAATGTAACCTGCATGTCATTGTAATGGCCACTGTAGTTCCATATATGCATGTGTTCTGTTTACTATGAAACTGTTCCAAATCTGGCATTTTGGGTTAATGGGAATATCTATGCATACTGTTATAATTAATCCTGGATTGTGTTGAGTATTACTAACCTACATATGATGTAAAACTGCAACACCATAGCATGTTTGGGAATGCCGGTCCCAGTGGACGCACCTCTCCCACCTCATCCTCATCTGACCATGGCACTGGGCCCCAGCACAACTGAGACCCGCCCTAGGACCTCCTCGTCTGCTGGTCCTGCACCAGTAGTGGGTGCAGTATGAGGTCCTTCGACCCTTTTTCCTGTTTATGTCTTCCAGGTACAATGTCACGAGAATGCTTCCTTGCTTACACACCACAAGAAAATGATGTCATCATCCAATTTGTGATACTCCATCATGGCATCCTATTTGGGCACAGGGCCCAAGATCTGCAGGAGAGGACCACCAGTGGAACAAGCTCATCCACTGGGTGAATGATGTTGGCCTGCATAACCAGAGTTATGAGCAGGTGTGATCCGTCATGTCCATCAGCATGCTGCTGACATTAGGAGGGACCAGCTAGCCACAGATGGGGGTCATGTCATCCAGCCCCCACTGACACATGCTGAGGAGCATCTCGCCAGCTTTGGGGCACCTGCCCATCAGCCAAGCCAGCAACTGGAAGATAGCATTGTGGAGGTGGGTGCCACCCACACAATGGACAATGAGCATCCAGGTAAGGCTCCAGGGCACATTAGTAGACCACTGTTGCTTATCCATCATCTGTAAAGTATCTACATGCATATGTCAGATAAAATAGTCTGTTGCTGCAGTGTAGTAATGAACAGATGTGTATAATCTCTATTATTGTGGGTTTGTACTTTTGAGGTACTGAAATGCTGCTCCCACCCTGTACAAATGCCACAGGTGTGGCTACTGACATTACGTCTCTCACACAACTATGTAGGTCTCTCTGGTATACATCTGAGACAGCAGCCTGTAGCTGGTGAAGATGGAGTTGTTTTGTTTAGGTTTGCCAATACACCAGCCATGTTATGGCTATGGTATTTGCCATGCACACATTTAACACAACTACCCATAATGCATGCTGTACATATTCACTTATTGTTGCTGTTAACTGCACTGCATCACAGTGGTCATTATGGTGGCATATCTGAAGGGTATGTAAGGGTCCTACAGTTTACCTAAGAACCTGTCAGTGCAAGATGTGTGGACAGAGATGAACATAATGTTGGGACAAATGGCCTACAGTAGGGACATGTCTGAAACATTACCCTTATACAGTGGCTACAACAGTGTATGCAACATTATTACAATGGCAACTGTATCTGATCTAAACAACCGCAAATCACAATACCACATTCCACACCTTTTACAACCTGTAATGTGATCCTAAAATGAGCAATGAATGTGTAATATGGAATCCTATGTTAGGACAACAAATATAGAGAATACATACCTTAACAAACACTGGAAGCATATGTGTGGACACACTCCAAATAACATATTTTGGAACAGCTTGTGAGGTACTGACAGCATTGACTCTTCTTGCATACACACCTTCCATCAAGTACAGGGCCTCAATGTCACATCAAGTGATGGTC
This sequence comes from Protopterus annectens, assembly GCF_019279795.1. Taxonomy (NCBI): domain Eukaryota; kingdom Metazoa; phylum Chordata; order Ceratodontiformes; family Protopteridae; genus Protopterus; species Protopterus annectens. The sequence goes on along the minus strand of NC_056726.1, from coordinate 777,567,400 downwards.
TGCTGTCCAAGAAGTATGTCCATGACATTTGCCCACTCACCTGCAACAGAGGCAGCTGTGGCTTGCACACATCTTACAAACCATAGAATGGATCCCATATCCAAAAGGTAGCACTCAGGAGTGGGAGACCTAGCCTTATCTCACCATTTCATATACCATGGCAGACAGTCATGTATGTGTGTATGAAGTATGGGACAACATTAATGTAGAAAATAAACAGATGCCCATCCAAGACAGATGACAACACGTGTTGCAAAGTGGTCACAGAGGCTGCCCAGAAACATGTAGCAACACTGAGGGACTTGCAGGAATGTCTAGCAAGTACTGCCCTGTGCAGTACCTGTGTCGACAATTGCCTGGAATTTGTACACATGTGGCCTATGGGTTAAGGTAATCTGATGGAAGAGTTGTTCCGCAGGAAACATCATCCAGGCCTCTCTACATCAAGTATCCCAAAGGCATGTGTTGCAATGTGTAATGGTGTACTGAGACCAAGGCTGAAACCTACAGATAATATTAATAAAGATACATGTGGTGCACAAGCAACACCTCACTCCACCTCAGGCCCACCATCCTCATTTTTACCTTGCTGGTGCCAGCATACACCTTTAGGTTTGTTGATCATTAGGAAGAACTAGGCCGGTAGACATGGCATTCTGAATTTGGAACACTGCAAAATAACACTCATGTGTGGCCCATAGTTATCAAGCATCTGCAATAAGGCTGAGGATGGGGAGGGGTGTCATCCTGAAACACAACAGTGAACTGAAGCATACATCCAAAGCTCCCTAGGAATGGCTGTATCTGAATACAGTCAAGGTCATGAATTGTGCCAGACATAACCCTGATTCCACAGCAGTAGTAAAGGTACTGTGTAACCTCCAAGGGCTGTGCACATGAGCTTACCTTGCAATCTGCAGAGTTGGGGGACATTTGTAGGGTGGAGTGACCAAATAATGGCAAGTAAAGATGGGCCATGCTAGTATACCCCTTCCTAGAATAGCAACTGCCGTAGTTCACTTAGGTGCTGCAACAAACCATTGTGTTCAGGGTGTGCACACTTATGCAACCCACATATTGTATGCATCTCATTCAGCATCAGATACTGCATGTGATTTCACAGGTCATATGTCACATATCAGGTGTATGTAATGTTAACATATGCAGTATTGTGGCCCCATTGCATATCATGGAAGAGGCTGGCATGTCAACAAGGGTATTTACACTCCTCATATCCACATTAAGCTTTGAAGGTTGTCAGTGTAATTGGATTTTATTGCTCATACATGCACTGCTGATGATGAGATCTGCAAATCAGAGGTCAGGCAATAACTATTGACATCAGTCCTCATACCATCCCGGGTATGTGTCGGACAAACACATAAGGGCTTTGAGTAACAGAGCAAACATAACTGCCTCACATATATGCATTCAGCAATGGTGTGTACACTTGTGAGGTATGGTGCACAGTACATGCCAGGGTGTTGTACAGGTGGACAGCAATACTGTGTACATGGGTGCAGTGTGTTCCAGGGGAAGGGGCATCACCTACTAACACAACTCATGCAACACAGAAATGTATATTGTTGGTAACAAGAATTGAGTATAGCTGCAGTGCATGCTGTTGAGCACCATATGTCATGCATGTTGACTGTTGGGTAATGAGAGGTCTGTGTAATACCTTTGTGCCACCTCACCTGTAAGTGTGTGTGTGTGGGTGTGTGTGGGTGTGTATGGGTGTGTGTGGGTGTGTGTGTGTGTGTGTGTGTGTGTGTGTGTGTGTGTGTGTGTGTGTGTGTGTGTGTGTGTGTGTGTGTGTGTGTGTGTGAGTGAGTGTAGAGGTAAGCAATAACTTACAGGTCTTTCATCACATTTTTTGTTTTCCCCTCACAGGTGGTGAGGTGGGTCAGGGTTCCTCCTGCAGGCTAACCAATGTTAGCATCCATACAAACTCTGACAATGATGATAGGTATGGTGAGGCACAGGCAGGGTTGTCAGGGGCTGAAGCTGTGCCATCAGTTGATATCCCACTTTTATCCACCCCATCCCCACACACAGTCACAATGCCCATATATACCCCATCACCAGTGGCCAAAGATGAGGGACAGTTGCAGGGTGGTGGCATGAGACAGGACAGTGTGGGGACTATGGCAAGTGTGTCTGTACGCAGCAGCCATAGCTGGATGATCGGCGAGATGCCACACAGGCAGATGTACAGGGGTGCTCATAGGAGGGCTGCTGGCCATTATGCCCCTGGCAGAAGTGCTACAGCAGGTGTCACCAGATTCATAGATTCATAGGTTAGTACTAAGCTAACTGCCCTTGCAAGCCATTTTAAGCCTAGCCAATTATCCCTTGTGAGACTCAAACCGTGCACTTTGTGTTTGTAAAGCAAACACCTTAACCATTAGGCCACCCTCCCAATGCATGTTTTGGGCCATCATGGAGGTAAAGGCACATATGGAACATTATACCAGACAGAGTCTGAGGCTCTAGACAGCTCCTCATTCTGCTGTACTTGACAACATTCGTGATCTTGCAGGTGCTCACCATTATTTTGCAGACATCCTGGATAGACAGTCGCGTGAGATGGTGGGAATCCTCAACCGTGTGGTGTCTGTGTTAGAGCATGTGGTGGGAGCAGGGTGTCAGCCACGTGGATGTAGATCAGCAACACTGACAGGTGGAGGTCTATGTGGAAGTGCAACAACTCACAGCCACTCCCATAGTAGCAGTACCAGCACTAGCACTGCAGGGGGGGTGCTGACCACACCACAATGCAGCAGGCCACAGTCATGTGGTCCTGGACAGTCCCAACAGGGACACAGATCCATAGGTTCATAGGTTCATAGGTAGGTACTCGGCTATCTGCCCCAGGGCATTTATAAGCCTAGCCAGAGTGTGTCAGCTTTTGCCATCCCATTGATTAATTAACTGAGCCTCTGTCAAGAAGAGCCAAAGAACTGATCCCAAGGGTCTATTTTCTGTTACCCATCCACTCGTCAAGGTTTCTCTTGAAGAGTGTTATTGAGGGGCTCTACCTAATGTAGTTAGGAATTTTGTTGCAAAGCATGGGGAGTCTCTGTGATATGAATCTATCCCTCCAGCATGTTCTATTTATTGTTGTGGCGAGGTTTAGCTCACTAGAGCTAGTAGCTCACAGTGACTTGGATTTCTGTAGGTAGAACATGTCCATCAATTCTGAGATGGACATGGCTTTGTAAGTCAGGCAGAGATTACCTCTGAATAAGCGATATGCCACTGAGTACAGCTGGAGTTTTTCCAGTCAGGCTGCATAGGACATATGTTTGAGACCAGTAATCCTCTTGGTGAGGTACTTTTGTGGTCTTTCCAGCTGTTGGAAGTGTCTTGTGAGGTACATCACAAACGGGGCATTGTACTCTATGATAGGTCTGATGAGTGACGAGTAGAGGGGCACTATAACCTCTTTATTTCTAGATGCGAACCCTTTAGTAATTAGATGGGCTACATAGAAGGATTTCCTAACTACTTGGGCAATATGATTGTCAAAGGAGAGATTACTATCTACCTGGGTCCCCAGATCTCTTATTACCTCTTCTGTATTAAGGGGGCTGCCACCTATGTGGTAATTCATGGGTGTTTTGTTTTTCCCAAATGGGATGACTATGCATTTTTTGGCATTTAGCTTGAGACCATGACTTTGACACCAGGTGTCCATCTCAGTAAGGCCCTTTTGGAGAATGTCTGTGTCAGCCGGTGAGTCAGTTATGGCTTCCAGTTTGCAGTCATCAGCAAACTTGGTTAGCCATAGTCCTCCTGTGTTTACCTGTACTTCTGAGAAGTATATGCCGAACAGTAGGGGTCCCAGGACCGAGCCTTGTGGGACATCACTTGTGACTGGTTTAGTGTCGGACTTGGAGCCCGCTATTCTTACCGTGTGAGTTCTGTCTGTAAGCCAGTTGGCAACCCATCTCGTGACGTAGGGGTTTATGTTCAGACTGGTGAGTTTTTCTATAATTCCCGAGTGGGGAATGGTGTCAAAAGCCTTGGCGAGGTCAAGATAGGCTGTGTGAACTACCTCCTCCTCATCTATGGCCTTGGTGACTGTCTCAAAGAAGTCAACCAAGTTTAGTAGGCATGATCTGCCCTTAACAAAGCTGAACTGGGTCAGGTCAAGTGTTTGGAGGTTCCCAATGTCTTTGTTAATGAGTTCCATGATGATGCGCTCCATAGCCTTGCAGACCAGGCTAGTCAGGCTTATGGGGCGATAGCTACCAGGGTCAGTTGTGGCCCCTCCTTTGTGGAGCGGAATAACCGTTGCTGTGCCCCATTCTATGGGCACATAGCCTGTGCAGAGGCTGAGGTTGAACAGTGTGTTTAGGTGTGGGGTTAATTTGTTCTGTAGTTCGTGAAAGACACAACCTGGAACACCATCTGGCTCCATTGACGCTGTGCTTTTGGCTTTTGAAAGGGCTGTTTTCACCTGTGCGTCTGTGATTTCCAGGACACTACACTTTTCCGGTATTGTTGTGGGCCCTTTTGGGGTGAGAGGGGGGGTGAAGTTTGCACTGAATCTATCTGCCATGATGTTGGCAATATCAGTGGGTTCAGTGTATTTTTTGCTATTTTGCACTAGCTCAGAGCCTATCTGTGAGTTGCCACTTAGATCCAGCAGACAATTGTCATCATCAGGGGAGAGTACCATATCTGGGATTCTACCTGGTAGTGCCTGTGGAACCCCTGGCAGGCACAGTTCCTGTGTCCGTGGCTGGAGATGGTGAACTGTACACCCTGCCATGTACGGTCTGCAGCTGCCCAACAAACTCCTGTATAGGGCAGCCACATGGCAGAACTGTGTGCATACATACACACACACATCACCAATACAGCTAGGGCACCTCCCTACCTATACACACCACATCTGCACAGTCCAATTGTTAAAGAACCCCCTAATACACATGCACATGATGTCAACCAAATGACTCAGCCTAGGCCTCTGGAAATCCCACCACACACCCTGTGGATATGATGATACCTGTGTCACATCCCTGTCATCCATACCATTGATGCTGGAACATGCCAATATGGTTCTGATGCACAGGGTGAATGTACTAAGGTTTAGCAATGTAATGCTGTTTAACGTGTTTTCAGCTGGAATGTTTAATGCTTACATGTCAGGGTGTGTAGCTGCCTAGCCATGATGCATTACAGCTGTTATTAACACTGACTGATTGTGGTCTCCATAATGTATTCTGTTTGTGTTGTAGATGTCTATGTGTCAGCAGGATGTTGGTCTGCTGTCCATTCCTAAAAAGGTTATGGCACTGTGGTGACACATTGACTGTGTCATATCCTGGGTATAGATGAACACAAGTAACAGGTCTGTATAACAGTTGCTGCATGTGCCGCATGGATGATTGGTCTGAGGGGTGTATACAGGTGAGTGCATGGTGGCTGATGTCAGCACTCTTCTACAGTGGACAATGGTAAGTGTATTGGGTGGCACACACCAAATGTTTGTGAATAACACACAAACACACACACATACACACACACACACAAACACACACACACACACACACACACACACACACACACACACACGCACCGAGGCTTTGGTGTTGATGCAATACACAGAGAATACTGTACACGTGGATGTACTTAATTTTGCAGTGAACTAAGTTTGATCTATGTTATTCCACTAAGACCAATTAGTTAAAACATTACATCAGTAAATAATCAGTCTGCCAGTTTAATGTCATTGACAATGGTACTGGCAGGCTATATGTCCTCTTCCCCAATGTAGTGCAGTCCTAGAGTTGGTAAACATAGGTGTGCTGGTGTGGGTGGCACAGTCCCCCACTTTAGAGGGTGTGGGGTGGCATAGAACCACACATAGTGTGATTAAGAAATACTTAACCTGTTAACATAAACTGTACAGTATAACAGCAGACTAAGCAGGGGGATACACACAATAACCCCAATGCAGGTGACTGTGCCCACAACAACCACACCCAACTATATATACCAACTCCAGTATCGCTGTACAACTGTACAGTGGGATAGAGGGCATTTACACATCCACTACTAGTTTTGATGGAATGAATTTCCACAAGATGATTCCTTTGAAATGTTACCTTTTGCCAGTTCATTCTCAGACAAATGATCTCCTGGGACATATATTTTCTGCAGACTGAAGTAGATCCCTTCACATACACACACACTTACTTTGCAACACTGAGAGTAGAACCCCTACCTAGGTACTTATAGCTACTAACATGTTTGCCCTTAATTGCACACACCACAGAGCTTTTAGGATGAAGTGTGTCTTGAGTTTCCTGTTAAGTGAAGAACATCACCAAGCCTTGTACAGTATGGTAATGGGGGATGTATTGGTATTAATGAACAATACACAGTATGACATACTGCCATATACACATTGGCAAACACATACAGTCATAGACACATTTGGCAGACCTGGGTTTAGCAGTGCTAACTACCTTGTCAGTGAGTCCATACTGTTAGAGAGTTTTTGCACACACCGCATGCATCATTGTGTGGGATAGTGTAATCAGTTACCTGTATAGTTGTTGGTGACAGCGGTCCTCATACAGTGGACCTTGGGACATGTACTGGGGGTACCATGGTGTAAAGACAGTAAACTCAGCACTCATACCCACATTGGATATTGTACTCACTGAAACCCATGATAATGCTATGACATACCCACAATCACACATTGACCACAACTACAATACAAACCCTTGTCATTCTAATCAGTGTTACTACAGGGATATGCATTTATTGCACATGCCACAGGGATAGTAGGGTGAGGGTTTGTCATGGCTCCCGTAATGTCAGCAACATCACCAGCCCTTATAATGTATGGCAAGGTTTATTGTATTGGGAGAATGTGGCTTCAGAATGCTGTCTCATACAAATATGCACAGTCACACACAATTGCACACACACACGCACACACGCACACACGCACACACACACACACACACACACACACACACACACACACACACACACACACACACACACACACACACACACACACACACACACACACACACACACACACACACACACAGACACACACACACATACATACCCACATTTGCTAGGACTCAGAGGGTAACCCACGCCTATCTACCCATTTGTAGAACAGTGTTATGTTGGTACTGCAAGCTCCAGGTAGCCCATAGGGTGAAGAGTGTAATGAGGTACATTTAATGTGAATTACAGCAGCAGCCATTTCTAAGTATAGCAATGGGGGGGTGTAGTGGGTGAGAAGGTCCTCAGAGGATTTTCAACTACAAGTTTACAAACACACAGACACTGTTATACTCAATAATGCACACACCTTTCTCAGTACTGAGGTCATAGGTGTAGGTGTTTTTAGGTGTATACCAGGCTAATGTCCATGGAGAGATGAGAAGAGTGGGGCATGTGAGTACACTGGTACCGTGCCACCTGACATTTGTCAACAGGTCATCTATCAACTGATGCCACATGAGTGATCCCCAGGGTGATAGTTAAATTCAGCATCCACTCCTCTGGTTTTCTCTAGAAGAGGGTCAGTGAGGTACTCCAATTGACATGTATGCAACATATATTGCATAAAATGGCCAGTGTCTGGGTTAGGGACCTGTACCAAAACATGTTCTGTCAATTGTGGTTGTCTGTTTGAGGTATCCATGGCATGTGGTGCATACAGAGTGGGGTTTCCTAGCTGTGGCATTCATAAGACAACTGGGCAAACTGAGATTGCCTGTAAGCAGCCAAGATGAATACCTGACATCTGCTCATCTGTACAGAGGACAGACAGAAAGTAGCAAGTCAACAGGTTATGCATTAGGATGAATATTCTGACAGATAGACGTCTGAAACTGATAGGTATGCCATTACTACATGACAGCAGTCCTTAATGACATGTCCTAAAAACATAGTAGTGTACTGTTAATATCAACATATAAAATCAATATCCAATAGGAGATGCATAAAAACATACAGGTCATACACCAAGAGCACGATAGTCAGTACACAGAGTCCAGCTTTGCATGCAGTGGTCTATGGTTCCAGTACTACAATCTGCAATCCACTCTTACTTGGAAAAGCACTGTTAAAAGTGGTAATGTAATGATACAATACATGCATGTGTGACTGCATATAACCTGGGATACTACGCATGTACGAAACACATACAAAGAGAAAAGATTGTGGCACTACCCATGTACACTCAGATGTTCCATACAGTATGCTCACACCCCTTGCTACTGTAATGACAGGACATAGAAGCATGTTATGTACATGGAATTAAATACACTAATTAAAGATGCAGTTACCCTGCTATTTTATCAGACGTGAATGTGATCAATGGTTGCCAGGGCTGAGCTATGCATAGCAGGCGTAAGCATTACTTAAATGTAAATGCTAAGCAGATTTGCGCACTGGTAAGTGAAACCTACATGGTGTAAGTGCCTACACATTTAACCATACATTAACAGCGCTTACCATCACGCAAACCCACGCAAACCTGCTTAAAGCTGCTCAAAACTGCCTTAACCACTCTGTATCCAATAGTCCTTGTTCTGCCTAGCAACAAAATAAACATCCCTTGCAGGTCTTGAACCCAGGATCCTGTACAATATAATCACAGCAGTTAACCACTAAGTCATCTGAGCTGTGAAGATGTCTATTGTGTTTCAAATATATCATTCAGTACACACACTGAATAGTAGTGAACAACTGCTCTGACTACTACAATTGTTTAGTACTTGTAAATGAAAAAGGTATTGAATCAGTCATATTCTTATATATAAATATACAGATATCAGATTAATATGGTGGGATACATCTGAGAAGGTATATGCAACACTCATGTTTACACATAAGATATATATATATATATATATATATATATATATATATATATATGTGTGTGTGTGTGTGTGTGTGTGTGTATATATCAGGGATTGTGTCAACATACACGTTGTGAAGGAAGGCTCTTCTGAAACTGATGTACACCATCAGTTACTTACAGACATCATAAAGCATCATAGTTAAGTACCACACAAATCACAGTAATGATCCTATGGAATATAGAAACAATATGAGCAATAAATATGGACAGTCTGAAACAATCTGGTCAGTCAGGAGGTATACACAGAATGCTTTAGTGCAAGAAATGTGGAAAAAGCCTAACAAAGGGGATGTTTAGAGCCATGAATATGGGGATATATCAGAAATACTGGACTAGATAAGCTCACACAGTTGATGCATTCATGCCCTCCTTTCTGTCCTAACACATATTAACTGGAGGAGCAGAGATTCCCAAGCCACATACTTCACACTAGTTACTGACATACATCTTCAGACCAGCCCACTGCTTTGTCAGACATACACAACATGCATGGTGGCCAGGCAACAGTACATCTGACAAATATCTGGACATAACATCACACTAGGGTAAATACACTGCACTGCTAGGCATGTCACCAAGCACTGTCACACAACACCAACTCAATTTACCTATGGGGGAATACACATATAATTGCAAATATAGCAGGCCCTACAGGTGTGTAACAGCATGGGGTAAAAGACACCAGTGTGAAAGTGCATACCCACAGCCGATCTCAACACAGTCACACTCACAGTCACATAACAGTAAGGCTACATAATAGTACAGTCAATGGCCTGTGTGAACAAAAGTAATCATGTTTGCCACTCACACACTAACCCTACATATACTGGCCCAATTCACAGTGTAGTCTGACGCCTGACTGTGGTATAGGACATGTCTCAGTCTGGCCCTACAAACATATAGACTGATAGAGTATCAGAAATTAGAGCAGCATGCACTGTCAGATAGAACCGGACCGACCAAGAGCACTGACATCTACCCCAGTCTGTACACTGGTCAAATAACATGATCACCATACACTGCTACATAATACAGGCACTCTGTCAACAATCAACATAAGTACACAGACCTCACTACTGTACAGACTACCACAGAATATCCAGGTTTTGTCCACAACTATTAGGCCCCCTTTACATGACATGTTTGACAGTCTGATATATCACTGGCTTGATATCAGGAATTATGTCATTAAATAATGGCATACTGTACATATCCACCTCTTACTGCATGACATATGAACAAAGGGTGACAGGCTTGGGGGACAGAGGCAAAAACACAGGGCCAATATTGACATATTGCAGTTATAAACTGAGAGCATTGCTGGTGTAACAGGGTTTGTTGTGACACATCTCTTCTGAGGGATATGAAGTCAGTAACACACATGGATGTTACCATTTCCTGAGTACAATAATCAGAGTATGCTACTGCATTTATGAAGAAAGAAAATGTGTGAGTAACACAGCAAATCTCAGGCTCCAAACTCTGGCCAGTCTGCAGATAGTCCTACAGGTGAGAGTTTTCTCAGCCACATAACACTGTCAAGCCAGACTTTAAATCATGCAAAACAGCCATATCCACACAAACCGTGTTAAACCAATGTTACTTTAAATGTAGAACAGCAGTACATTCTGTCCCCATGTCTGGAACATCCCCCTCCAGTTTTTAGGCCTGTCTCCACAGTGTTTGTTGTAAGAGGTATTTCCAACTACCCTTTGTGATGCTGTTTGTCACACATCCTCATAATGTCCTGCTCACAGTCAGGGAGAAGTGCCAACACCCACTTGCACTGCTTACTTATAGGGGTGTGTTTCCATGCAATTGGCTATAGGAATGATACCACAGGTGTTCCATATGCAATTAGCAAGTGGAGGACTCCAGTTCATGCACAGGCAATCAGCTGATCATGAGCATTACCTACCAAAGTCAAGCTGCTGCCTATGCAAAGCAGATACATTTTTTCCACATGTACCAGAGAGGGGTTGAGAGAGAGACGGAGGGAAAGAAAGACAGGAAGAGAGAAAGAGCCAAGCATATGTGTGTATGATCTGTGGGTAGAGAGAGGTCTCTGGGTATTATAATGGTTGCCTATATATAAATGTATGACTGTGAATTGTCTACAACCTCTGTGTTGTTTGACAACTGTTGGCTTTGTAATGTGACATTGGGACATATGAGTCCTCAATATGAAAATGTAGCAAAACCCACTCTGCAATGGATCCTGTTATTTACACAATCACACCAACACCCACACAGGATACTGATGACCCAAACACACACACTTGCCAGTGCTGAGTTTCAAACCCCTGCCTAGCTATGTATTGGTACTATAATGTTTCACAGTTATCACAAGTGCCACAGCGGTTATATGTTGGTGAGATGGCCAAAGGTATCTTTCAAGGTGAGTGACACCAGCTGCAGTGCTAAAGGAGGGGTGAGGGAAGTGCAGTAAGTGTGAATGACCACAAAAGCAGGTGTCAACAAAGACTCACACACTCTCACACACAAACACACACATTTTCACAGTTGCCAAGACAAGGATTAGAACTCCTACCTAACTAATTTGCTACACTATGGTATTACACAGTTATCATAAGCACCACAGAGCTTATAGGACTGAGACTTGGCCAAATGGTTCTTTCAGAGTGACTGACATCAGCAGGAGTCATAATATGGGCATTGGGAAGTGCAGTGTGTGTGAATGGGCCATAAATCATTCCTCTGGAAACACACAGACACACACACACACACACACACACACACACACACACACACACACACACACACACACACACACACACACACACACACACACACACACACACACACACACACACACACACACACACACCACACACACACACACACACACACACACACACACACTCAGTCACACACAACTTTACATTTGAAAGGACTGAGTATATAAATGCTACATGAATACTGTTTTTTACTATTGTGTTACACGGTTATCACAAGCACCACAGGCACTATAGGGCTGAGGGCTACCAGAAGGAATGTCTACAGTGATTGACATCTGCACATTATGCGATACCAGCCAATTGGATGTGTAGTGGGTGGGACAGGCCTTATAATGGAAATTTATCTGTCACTGTCTGTCTCTCTCTTCCCCACATCTGTGTATGTATATGTTTGACATATTATAGCGTGTTGGCCTTGGATATGTGTGAGTATTCCTATGCAATGTATGTGTGAAGCATAAATGGTGTACAATTTGGTGTGTGTGCACAGACATCTGCAAATGACAGATATGTATAGCCCACTGTGTTGTCATACATGGGCTTCATTTCTCCAAGTGTAGGAGCATGCCCAGTATGACCTTCTGTATTGAGTGTGTGAATCCATTCCAGGTAGGGTTGTACTCCAGACCAGGGTTTGGTGTTCTCAACCTACAGATAGCAACCTGTTTCTGCGGGATATCTGTAGATAGGTTGACAATATGGAGTCACAATGGGTGACAGATAGGGGGATACTGTAACTATTGCTGTTTGTTTGTGCTGCTTGTGTTACATGCTTGGTGTTAGCAGAGATATTCAGACATATGCACTGTTTTACACTGTGATGTATTATGTCATCGACTACTAACAGATATAATTATTTGCTCACGGTTATTTACTGGGACATACAAGATGAATGAAGCTGAGTCCAGTATTGTGGTCTGCAGCCTACACATTCTTGCACACTCCATTCTGGGGTAGCTACAGACACTTTCTGATGGGTCTGCGTAAAGGGTCCAGCACCTTGGTAGTATGGTGGCTGAGGATCCCCTTGTTGTACGTATATTAACTTAACAGAATGGCCATATCCTGCTGGGGCCATACCTCTCAGCTGTACAGATTCACCCAGGTTACCCAGAGACAGGGCTCATATATTTGGTCAGTTCTCCTTCACGTTGTGGTTTATGAGCAGGTTTGTAGCCACCCATTACTGGGTTTGCAAGCAGGGTAGTATGCGCAGACATCAGAGTTTCAGACTTCACACACTCCATGACATCCATGCATCTACACCCCCCAATCTGTTATTCTATCCTCATCCTGACATTATGAAAGCAATATCTGGGAAGTATCCCTATAGTTGGCCCTTCAACCCAGTGGTATTTATGGACTGGACCCCAGTTCATACAGTAGGACATGGGGGATATGCTAATGGGATTTGTCAATATGGCCTTGCATTTGTGTTCTGTTGAATGTGTTAGTTTATTATTTGGTTTCCCATGACATACCATACAATGGCACTACGGGTGAGGCACAGGCCTTTGACAGAGAACTGTAGGCCATTTGGTAGTAATGCAGGCCATCTGTAGCAGGCCACTGCCTTTTGTCACTCCTACATTCCTAGGCTGCGAGCCAGTGGATTCCCCTGGGCTGACAGGGTAAGTGTTTGAGGTGTTAATGGCGATAGTTCCTGTACATATTGACCCATTAGTCCTGATGCATGTAGGGCGCTACTTACAGCTAGGGACAAACCTGCATAAGGCACCTCTTCAGCATGCTGCATTCTGTGGGTATTCCCATACAGAAGTGGGGTCAAACTGTACCCATTCCCAACAGCAAGGATATGACCTGTGATAAACCTGTGGCTGATGGTGGGGTGAGCTGAGTGCATGTGTGATATGGAAGCTACTTGCAGCTGACTCACAGATATACCTGGGACATTCCCCTTATGCTGCCTTGTGCAGGGACATAGACAGTCTCCCATTACTTCATAACTGCGCCTTTTGTGGTCTGCCAGTGATTGTCCATACTACATCAGTATTCCCTACTACACGGACAACTAATGCGCTGCTAACCTGTATGTACAATTCCAAAGTTGTGTGCAGTTGACAGTTAAATATTCTGCACTCTGTCTAGGGTACTTCCACCTATGTACTGTGTGTATGTATGGGCTCACATTCATGGCATGTCCATCTTTCAGACAGTGACAGATATTGACATCTGGACAGTGAGTATGGACGACTGCTGACATGGGTTTTGCTGAGAAGCATTGTGGTTGGCACTGCAGTTGTAAGAACATGGCCCTGTCATCCACAGTACTGCCCATAGGCCACCAAGACATAGCCCTCCATGCCTACAAGCTGATCAGTTCCACACAATATTTAACACATGACAACCTAACACATGGACCCCTGCATATTGTACACATGCAGCAATTTATCCTGTAGATTGGGCCAGCTTGGGTAATCTGTGCTCCACTGTTATTGCACCTCACACTTACATGTTACTGCATTTCTACATGAGACTGGGGGGGGGGCACACCTGACAACTTTAAACATTTGCTATGACTGTACTGGCATTTCAGGTACTCTGTTGGCTTCCATTTCATTTTATATTCTGACCTATCATGCAGACTGGAGGCATATCAGTAGTGTACAGATCTTATGTTTTATTGACCTATACTTCAGTTTCAGACTTCTTAACCTTCAGAACTGACATACAACTGCCAGACCTGTTGTAGTCTGTCTGTGTAGGTCTGGAGGGGGGCTGTTAATCTTTGCCATCAATTGGAGGCCTTAGCCCAGCCTTTCCTTATGGTCATCTACACCTGTCCTGCTGGCTGAGGCTGGTGGTGGGTATGTGAGCTGCACTGACATGCATGTGTGCGTCCTATGGACACACATTTGGGCCACCACATATACTGCAGTGGGATTTGTCACCTTGTCTAGTACTGCCTAGTATGTTGACAGCAGTATTTGTTATGGATTTCATGCTGCCCATATAGGTGTCCACTATCTGCTGCCATCCCAGTCAGCCACCCAATTCTCTTGCATGCTCACATGCATAACATAGATACAACTATCAGAACATACTACTCCAGTCAGCAATTGATAGGAAGACTGACTTACCTTGTGGCTGTGCCAGTACTGAAGATGATGCTGGAGGGATGACTATGTTGGATGCACATAGTACACTCCCTATACATGGTAAAGCAGAGGTATGTGCGAGTCAGAGAGATGTGTCATTCCCTAGGTCCCTACCATGTCAGTGTATGTGCTATGTGTTGTCTCTTTGCCAAGGCCTGAGCATACTGGACACACCTCCTTCTGACTATATGGGCAGGCTCAGGTAGTTCCTCCTCCGAGTCACTCTGTGCCTCTGATGGCCTTGGCAATGGTAGGGGGCTGTATGGCCTTGGCCCATGCGGTTCCTGCTGCAGCTGTTTCCACAGGATCATATTGTGGAGCATGGCACATACTATGAACATTTGTGAACATGTAGCTGGAGAGTACTGCAAGGCTCCACCAGATATGTCCAGGCAGTGGAACCATGACTTGAGCATCCTAAACACATGCTCTGTTATGATTCTGGTTTGTGCGTGTGCCTGATTATGGAGTTCTTGTTCGGGTTTGTGTGCATTTCTGAAGGTAAAAGAGAAATGCAGAGCCAGCAAACCATGACAAAAAGGTTTATTAATAAAAATAGGAGAACTTGAACAGACTGGTTTCGGCTGTAAGTTTATCAAGTCTTCATCAGTGTAGTAAATTACAGTTACAAACATTCTCCTTTTATAGTATATCACCACTAGAGGCTGAATGAGAAAATTACTTCAATTAGTCCATTCCATTAAAAATATTCATTAAGTCCTGGTGACAATAAAGCACCCAGTTTGATTATCCATTTTTTCTCTTTGTTGTTCAACAATTGATGCCAACCTGATTTATTATTTCTATTACCTTGTATTTTGTCAATAATCATGAAATTGAAGACTGCATTATGATGTTTCTCAGTATGTTTTATAAAGCATTTGTTGGTTTCTTAACCCTCATGTCACTTAGGTGTTCTGAAATTCTAAATTTGACTGGTCTTGAGGTCTGTCCCACATAAAAAGCAGAACAGCTACAAGTGGCCATATAGATGAGCCAATCTGACTAACAATTAGCAAAAAATTAAATATTGAAGACTTGCCCAGTATTTTTACTAGTAAATTGTCGAGTCTTCAACATCCTTTTACAGTGGGTACAGTGACCACAGGGAAAAAATCCCTTCAAGGTCCCACCTTCTAATGTCCTTATTGGGTTCATATAAGATTTTACACATGTTTGTAATGACTCATGTATGAGCCAAGATTTTTGCCCGTTCTAAAAGAAAAATGACATGTATCATCTAAAATCTCACATAACCTGGTATCAGCTAATAAGATATTGCAGTGCCTGCGGACACTGTTGAGTAAAACATCCGTATTCCTACCATAAGTAGTAACCAATCTAATTTGTGAATTGTTGTCTGATGTTTTGTCCCTATATTGAAGTAAATCATTCCTATCCTGATTGGATTCCCAGTGTTTAGTCTGATAGATGTCCCCTCTCTTGTAACCCCTCTCCCTGAATCTCATGGCTAAATCTTCCTCATAAGAATGATAAGTAGCTGCATCCGAACATATCCTTTTAATACGTAAAAACTGTGACTTTGGAATGTTTCTGCATATGTGTGGAGGATGAAAACTGGTAGCATGGAGTAAGGAGTTGAACTGGGGGTGTTTACGATAGACCTCAGATGTTAATGTATGGTCAGTATTTCTGGTTACTAACACTTCCAGAAATGTAATTCTATCTGTGTCAAAAGTGGCTGTAAACTGAATCCCCCATTTATTATCATTCAAAAATTCAACAAACTCCTGAATATATTCTGTCTGACCTCCATACTAACCAACAGTCATCCAAATATCTCCCCCAAATGTCGATCTCATCTATGTAAGTGTTATGTGACCTATCATAAATCAGCTGTTCCTTAATATATGCCATAAAGTTATCGGTATATATAGGGGCAAAGGAGGTCCCTGTGGCAGTTCCTTTAGTCTGTAGATAGCAATTGTTTTGAAAGTAAAAAACATTTTAGTCAAAACATGCTCTGTCAAACAGAGTAGGAAAGTATTAAAGCCCAGTTGGTACAATTCAGACTTCATTAGCCAATATTCTAAAGCTTCCAAGCCTGCCTAATGGGGAATGTTTGTGTATAATGCAGAAACATCCAGAGTACACATAAGCCACCCTGCATCCAACTGCATTTCAGAAATTTCTGAGGGGTGTCATCAGCCACAGCTCCAGTACATAACCAGTATCCCCCACTAGGTGGCCATATGGGATGTCCCCACTGGCAAATGACTGGTACAGCTGTGTCATATGCCAGATGTGGGAGTCGTGATAGCTTCCAGGGCTGCCAGCACACACATTCAAGATAATGCCCTGGGCATCGCATACGACCTGGCAGTTGATGGAGGGTAAGCCCTTGCAGTTTATGTAGACCCCACCCTGCTCACCAGGTGGTGCTTTGATGTGTATGTGCGTACAGTCTATAGCACCCACTACCTCAGGGTATTCTGCTATTTGGTGGAAGAGACACATATTGCTGGTCAACGTCTCATGGGTGTTGAGGAAATATATGTGCTCACCGGCATGTGCTGACATGGCATCCAGGAACTGGTGGAGTACCCTGGGTGCTGATGCCTGTGAGATCCCCATGATATCCCCAGTTGGCCTTTGGAAGGTACCTGTGGCTAGTATTCTTAAGTCTACACATATCTTGGTATCCACTGGGATGGATTCCTCTCTGTTGGTTCTGTATGTGAGATGTGGCCGGCACAGCTCAACAAGCTGCTGTAGAATGTCCCTGTCCACCCTATAGTGCTCCACCATCTCCAGCTCATGTAACCCCTGGTAGGTTACCCTGGGTCTGTACACACTTTTCCTTCTCCTCACTGTGGGTTGGCCATTAGCATTCACATCCTCACCACCCTCAGCTTCTTGCTCATATTGTTGTATGAGAGTGACAGCAGTCCCTAACATTTTGTTAGTTTTGTCAGGTAAAATTTCCCCGTCTGTGTACACTGGTGGTGTAGAGTTTGTAGAAAAAAACAGACTGGAAGGTGTTTGCATAGTTTATAGTAGTGTACTAGGCTGTTCCATGTGTAATTGGTTGATTCTGATACATTTCACCTGTCAGCTATGCTGGTTCTCCTTGATTGCTTTCCTACTGCTGTTTTCCCTTCCCATTGGCTTCTCGTTTAAGCCCTGAGGTGTGCCGCACATACCCAGTGATCAGATGTGAACAGAGTTGCTATTTCCTGTTTTTTACCCATTTAGGCTATGTACACAGTGCTCAGCAACATCTGACACACCCCCTTCCTTTGCTGTGCATAGCTAAGGGCAAACACGAGCCACACAGCTCAAATGAGCTTACAGCAAGCATGACACACCCCCTTATGAAGTAATTCAGCTCTTAGACTTGTACTATTGTATTGCTGCACCTACATGGTTGGGTGCAAACTAACACTGAGAGGAAATCTGTGATTCAGTATCAATCCCCTCCTTTGCATAAAACAGAATGCTAATTCATAGTTACCACACTCACACTCAGCCTTACCCCTTAGCAACCACTGCTCCCTGGTATTGTTGTCTTATGCATGCCATTGACTATCATGGCAAAATGCTGATTTGGGTTTAAAAGCTTATTTCCAACTTTATTCTTAGTTTCAGCCCGATCTCGTTAGCGCACTGCTGCCCTATGCTTAAACGGCCAAAATCGGCCAAAAAAAAGTTATTTTTTATAATTTTGCAACTATTTATCATGCCAATGGCCATATATTTAGCCATTGGCATACCTGCTCCATTGAATACATGCTTTCTTTGGAGCTGTCATGCATTCGTTTTTTAATTTGCAGGAATGTATTTGGTTAGTAACTGAATACATTTCTGCAGGTTACACCATTCCTGCACAGACATCTGCCTGCTTCCTGGATAACTAATTCACCTCATTTTCATGGTTTTCTCCTGCAAAAGGGGTAATTAGCATACAGCAGTGGTGTCCATGCAGGATAGTGTAGGAGCGCTTGTGCATATCCCAGGAGCTCGTTCCTGGATCGCTCATCGGCCATATTGCGTGCAGCAGCTCTTGCACTATTCCTGCACACTGTGCAGAGCTTATTGAATCCTGGGGACAATCAGCATAGGTGGTACTTTTGCTATAAAGCACTTGCTCTTGTTTTACAGATTCTAAGTAACATATACTATTGTTCTCTGGGGCTGTGTTCTCCTGCAGCCGCAAATGAAAGCTAATCTTGTTAAGGCTATCCTTCGTTGCACACAGCAGCTGACATTTCTGCTCATTCAGAGCTTTTTGGTAAACATGTACTTTGCATGTATGATTTGTAAGTAATACCTACAGTATTCCCCTTTAACTGTATGTAATGTATTTTGGCTAAAATGCTCACGTTTTGGTGTAAATTGGATTTTCTTATAATGGTTCTTTCTGCATTTTCTTATAATGGTTAAAGGTCTGTTATAAGTTCACTGGATGGTGCAGTGGTGCAGTGGTAGCATTTCTGTGGGTTTCCTCCAGGTGCTCCAGTTTCCTCCCATGCTACAAAGACATGCATCTCAAGCATTACTCCCAGGCCTCCACTGAAAATTGGCTTTGGTCCAAGTCAGACTTTCCCAGTTAACAAATGTTAAATAAATAAATAAATAAATGAATAAGCAAGCTTGTGTTCTTTGTTATGATTGTTTTTAGGGCTCTGCCTTCTTGGCCTGTGACGTGCCTGAAAAGGGTCTATGGACTGATTCACTTACCTGGTTAACTAGTATACTGACTGCTGCAAACATTTATTTATTTATTTATTTGCCATTTGTTAACAGGGTTGGTCTAGCTGGGCAGATGCCCTTTTTCAGCAGAGACCCAGGAAGAAAAGCAACATTACAGTAATACATTTTTTTTATACAATCACATTAAGTATTTAATCAAACAATCATGCAGAATAATAGATTAATTTTATACAATGTATGAAGAGAAACATCATTTACACATAGATATAAGTTGTTATGAGCCATACACACACAGATTCAACATGAGAATAATCATAAGGATGGGTAATTTGCTAACCTAAGTGTAAGTGTAAGTGTAGTGAGGCATATAGCTGCCAGGAAAGAGAGGTCCAGGTACTAGGGCAAAGAAAAAGGAGGGGCATAGAGTGTATGAGGAGAGAGAAATAGGAGGGAGAGGTAAAAAGTGAAGATAGGAGTGTAGTGGAAGAAAGACGTCAAAGAGCAGGAAAACCTAGAATACAGGTAAGAGTAGGCATCTGTAAAGACATAATGGTAGAAGGGGGGGATAAGGCAGAGTTTAAGTAGGATTCTTTCATGGGCAGTTCCAGGAGTTAAGCAGATCTTCCTTTATAGTGAGTTGGTATGCAACCTCACATTTGGGTAATGCAAACTGAACTTGTTTTATGAATATCTCTTAATTTCTTTCTTTCATTGTTGAGTGCTTGCAACCAGAAGCTGTCCATCCATCCATCCATCCATCCATCCATCCATCCATCCATCCATCCATCCATCCATCCATCCATCCATCACTGTTGAGTCATACCTGACACCTGTGTTGATCCTATGAATAGTTGTCAATAATTGTTTATTAGGCAGTTAAGGTATGAAAATAGATTATGAGTCCTTTCCTCCATACCACAAACAACCCAGTTGCCCACAAATGAACAATTAAGAGTCAACAATCCACATGCCACTAGGGTTAGAACTGGAGGCAGGCACATAGAGGGATCTCCCCCCACTGAAAGTGTGTGCCCCCCGCGTGCCCCAGTCCCCAGAATAATAAACAACTCATATGTGCATGGCTGACTCTTTCCACAAGTGCTGCTTTTTACATCAGACACAGGAGAAAGGACAGGCATCTTAAAAGACTCTGAGTCTGGAGAAGTGCACTCAGTGTTTTAAGCAGCAGAGCAGCCAAGGGATAACTAAGTATCACACCCAGTCTTTTTAAATAGCAGCCAGGATGTATAGGTGTATTATAGCTGTGTGTGTGTGTGTGTGTGTGTGTGTGTGTGTGTGTGTGTGTGTGTGTGTGTGTGTGTGTGTGTGTGTGTGTGTGTGCGCCCCAGTTAGGTAGGGGGTTCTGATCAAGTGACTTGCTCAGTCACACAGCTGGAGAATCAAGTCATATAGCCCTGAGCTGGAGCCTTAATCCTCTACTTGAATTGCCAGACCTCTCAACTTTTTTGGGTAGAGTTTCATGGTTCTCTTTGTTTGGACAGTGCAGATCCATGGACAACCTGTTGTTGATCTGTTAACCCTTTAAGTGAACTAGAGCTGTCTGGCACATAGGGATCAGAAATGTTAATTAATTCTTTCCTGTAATCAAAAGTAAAGGATCTGAATCCTCCCACCTCTGTTGGCTTATTGTCACTCAGACAGTACTCTTGGGTCACCCCTAAAAGGGACACTTACTCCAGTGGGTTTACCTGGTTAACAGATAGATTGAAAAATAGTATTTAAAATTAGTCCCTTTTGGGAGCTCCTCCACCAATTATTTTTGGCTTTGTCCAAAATTCTTGCACAAAGAAATTAAGACTATTTTTGGTCTATTCCTTGTAAAATTTGTGGTTTCCCAGCAAATTGTTGTGGATTACTGTCACTAAATGTTCATAGGTTCATAGGTTGGTACTAGGCTATAGTACCAACCTATAAAGCCTATACAAGCCTAGCCATAACAATTCCCTGGATATTTCTTCCCACAATATTTACTTCCCTGGACCCTTATCTAGCAGGGTGACTGACATGATCCCTGGGGTGAATTTCCTATCTCACATCCAATCATCAAGGTTCCTTTTGAAGAGTGCCAAGGAGGCGCTCTGCTTGACATGTATGGGCAGTCTACTCCAGAGTATGTCAGGCAGAATTTGTATACTTTAAAAAATGCTTGCTAGTGTAGCTTCTAAATATAGAAGAGTAAAATTTAAAATCCATTCCTGATTGTTGGGGAGGGCATGAGAGTGTGAGTGATGGGATCGACTGCATGCTTCACAAAGTAGTGAACTGAAATACACTTCTCAGTCATTATTTATGCATTTGTTCATTTTTATCTCAAGCAAACAGATGAATGTACACACTTGTACAACGGTTGATAGTCACATATGTGTGTGTGTGTGTTTGGGTGTGTGTATCCTGCATCCCACAGTAGTTATGGTATAAATGAAGGAAATGATTGTAGTAGGCAGTCATCATATCAGTCATGTAATTTTGGTATAGTCCTTGGTTTTCTTGTTTTGTTGGCTATTAACAGTGTGCTTATTTGTCTGTGAATAAACTGCAGGGAATGAAGTCTACAAGTTTACTGCTGAAATATTAACTATGAATGCATTTTGAATTTAACTTGCTTTTTGCAAGCACAAGAGTGTGAAATGCACTGGGTTGGCTTACAACAGTTTGGTACTTAGTACAGATGAGTTAAAGCTATGAGCTGTTAATGAGCTACTTCATGTAGTACAACTTTTGATTACCTCAGCCTTTGTCTAGAGTCAGTCTGACAAAGTTATTTCACCAGACAGTGCCTCTGATAGCAGCCACGTGTACCAAGTAGACTGTCTGAAGAAATTAGCAAATTTATTACACATTTGTCATGTAAATTCATGTACCCAGCAGATAACCCTCTATATGATATTTGACCATGAATCCTTTTCTATCTGCTGTAGTTTAATAGATTGCCATATCTATTTTCAACAAATGTGACATTCAAAGAAACAGATGTTTACTGTTGTTCATGCTGCCTGTTTTCAATCTGTGTGTGTGTGTTTTGTATTGCTAATCAATTGGCTGTCAGTGTTTTTGCTCTAACATTTAAAAAAGTTTTAAATTAAAAACAAATCTCTGTGAGCATTGTAAAAATAAAGAAGAAAATAGTATATGCACACAGACAGGTTTCAGCAGTGCTTTGTGGTAACTAGAGAGAGAGAGAGAGAGAGAGAGAGACAAATACAGGGATATTGGTATGGCTGCAGGGGGGAGGTTTTGCTTCATTACTCTGCCTAAGGCCCCATTTAGCTTTGATCCAGCTCTACTCTTATTGTCCAGAAACTGCACATGAGTATTTAGCCTCATATGTGTGCCTGTTCTTTTTGTTTTTCTACCTTTTAAACCTAGTAAAGGGACAGCACAGAAGCAATGTCTGGATAAGAAATTTAATCAAAGTCACACAGTAGGCAGAAAGAATTAAACCCTGTACCCTTATCTACAGGAAGCAGTTCACTAAGAGTTTAGAGATTTAATCCTTCTCAGTAATTGCCAGACCTTTACTCTTGTTCTTGCTTTGAAAAATCACTAAGGTTTATAATGAGTAAAGCCAATTATTAAAGTTTCATATTTTTGATAACATATTTATAAATATGTGTTGCTGCAAAACCTGTTATGATAACTTTTTAACTTTAATTAGTTAATTGCAAAACCTAAACTCAGACTACCCCACCAATAGCATAAACCTACATAGTTTTACTCAACTCACATCTACTCCAACTAGAATTCCAGAAACAACAACCAATGATCTACTCTTGACTGGATCCTGGTTTCAGATCCCTAAAAATACCCCAACTCTGGAACCCTACCAGACCCACACCTCCCAAAACCACATCTATAAAACCACCAACAATTTGTCTACTTTCTGCCAACACCACTTTAATCCAGTACTAAAATCAATAAACTGGTCCATACTAAAAGCCCTACCCTTAGGTGATGCCGTCAGCTACTTCAACAAAATATTTCTTGATACCCTGAACAACCGAGTACCCTCTGCAGAAAAAGAATAAAAAAATATTCATGCTCCCTGGCCAACCAAGCCTAATAAAAATGTACTAGTAACATGAGATAAAGTCTGACAAGAATGGCAAAGAGCCAAAAATGACATGAAGTACCAAAAGTATAAACAGCTATGCAACCAAGCAAAAAAATGATAAACAATATTTCTCCCAACAGCTCGCCTCCCACAAAAACAATCCCCAAAAAATTCTGGCATGCCATTTCTCAACTCCTCAACTTGGGACCAAAGAAAATCATTTCATGCCACTGATAAAACCCTATCCCAAATAGCAGAAGTATTGAACACACATTTTATAGACAGGATACTCAATTTATTCAATCATGACAGCAAACCCTGGAACTCTCACCCCATGCACAACCCCATTCCCAACCAAACTAATACAAAACACTTCTCCTCTTCTTTCTTTTTCCCACAGGACAGACTTACAACTGACCAACATCCTCCTCTTCTTACTTTCCAACCTGTACTCAGTCATCACATACATAGGTTACTCTTTAAACTAAAACCCTGTTCTCCCTCCTATGACAACCTCCCACCAGAGTACTTAAAATATGTCACTGATGCTATAACTTATCCTGTCAGCATACTCATCAAGTCATCCATCTCAGAATCCTAAATCTCCAGCCTCTGGAAAAAATCTATAATAACCCCCTTACACAAAGGCAGAAAGTGCAATGCCATTACCAATTACCTTCCCATCGCTATCTTATCTCACCTATCCAAACTTTTACAAAATGTATACATAAACAAGTACTTAATCACAATCTTCAAAGCAATTTATTTACTCCCACTCAATATGGTTTCAGATCATTCTATAGTAGAACTACTGCATTAATCTTCACAGATACAATCAACAAAGCAAGGATGCCAGACTACTAACCTCAGTAATACTTTTTATCTAAATAAGGCTTTTGATACAGCTTCTCACCCAAAACTGCTACAGAAACTCTACACCCTCAGTCTTTCCCCTACAATTCAACAATGTGTCAACAGCTACTTTACAGGCAGACAACAATGTGTAAAATAGTAGGGACGTCACTCCTGCTATCTACCAAATAACACAGATGTTCCTCAGGGATCCATTCTCAGACCATTATTCTTTAACATCTTCATGAACAACCTTCACACTGCCTCCCACCAAGGCTCCCTAAACCAATATGCCAACAATTCCACTATGATCTCCTCCTCCAACAACATAAAACACCTTCTTCAGATAACCCAGTCTGCCTTCTTTTCCATTGAAAGCTGGCTAAACAATGCACAGCTCATGCTGTACCCAATAAAATGAAACTCTTCCTTTTCCCACCAAAAAATATCTCAGCCGACTTTAAGATTTTTTCACTAAACAATACTCAAATAGAAGTTGTTTCTCAAGCCAAACTACTAGGAGTGATCACAGACAATAAGCTTTCCTTTGATCTTCATATCCACAATGCAGTAAAAGAAACCTCACTGCAAACTGGGAATGCTCTACAATCACAAAAAAACTTCATGAATGGAGCCAACAAAACGACCCTGGCCACTACTTACCTGTTCACTTCCCTACTCTGTGGTGCTCCTTTTCTGACAAACATTACAATTACTCTAAAAAACACACTTGAATCATGTTGTAATAAAATTGTTAAATTTGCTATAAATGCACCTCATTATACACATTACTGTGCAGCTCTCACTGCCCTCAATGGCATAAACTACCACATTTTCCCAAACAACCTACAACTCAGTATAGCATACAAAGTTATATATCAGTCCGAAAATTGCTCACTCCTCCAAACCTTCATACCCACCAGGACTCTCTGATCTGAAGACAAGCAACTAGTAACCCTTCACAGACCTAACAAAAAAGATGGACAATGTCTCTATTCCTACATTGTAGAAAAACTCTGGAATGCCTTACCATAAAACATCAGAGCAACAACAAACCAAAAGAATTTTAAACTCACACAAAAAAAACCCTTCTAGAAACAAGTATCTGTCCCTTTTCCAAAACTAGCTGTTTCAAAACTACCCCCATTAACAAGTGTCTGACCCTGTTCCAAAACCACTTACCAACCCATTTCCTACCCCCTTCCCTACCTTCCATTTCCTTACTCTACTATACCTTTTTCTTCCTTCCTTCCCTCTCTCTGCCTTGCTCTCCTATACTCCATTCTCGGACCATTATTCTATAGCATCTTTTTTAACAATCTTCATACTGTCTCCCACCAAAGCTTCCTAATTCAATATGCCAATGATTCCACTATCATCTCCTCCAACAACATAAAGCACCTTCTGCATGTAACCCAATCTGCCTTTCCCCCTCTTCAAAGGACAAAGCAGCTAGATTTATTGAAACATGACAAAGAACTTAATGCATGACTGCAAATATTAAGCTTCCCCATTTTTTCTCTGTAATTAGCTGCTAGTCTTACTGATGTATAATAGATGACTAATTTATCCCCTTTTCGAAATGTATACCTGAAGTCTACCTAAAATTCATTGCAGATGACATCCAAGTGTATAAAACATTTCAAACTGTGTACCAACAGTCTACCAAAAAAGGATTGTAGTTGATAAATTAACTGTATAAATTGTATCTCTGTATTTCTTGTTTTCAAAGTTTACTGTTGTAAATGTTTACCAATTGTCTGCCTTTTAACTTTATTGTAACCTCAACTCCCACATGTAAATTTGATATCTCCGTACTCCTCAGATGTTCATTGTCCATGCTGGTGTATGCATGCCAGTCTCTTACAGTTATCTCTTTGTCCACTTTTTCTACATCTGTGCTGTCAATCTAAAGTGCGAGCATGACAAGAGATCTCCCCTAAGTTACTGAAAAATAAAATGAACCTCATAATCTCGAGCTGGAAAGGGGCTTAACTGTTTCTAAAAGTTGTCTTACAGTTATCTTGCGGTCCACTTTTTCTGCATCTGTGCTCCCTCTCTAAAGTGTGGGTGCAGCAAGAGATCTCTCCTAAGTTACTCAGAAATAAAATGGATGTCATAATCTCCAACTGGAATGGGGCTCAACTGTTTTCTAAAAGTGTAGGTGACTTAACAGAGTTATTTTGTACAAGTTACATGTTTCTTGAAATGTTGTAATTGGCACACACACCACCAGGATGACAGCTGCTCATTTTTTCTCTTTTTCTCTCCCTAACTTGTCCTAGCTTTCTATCCCTTAACAGACTGCTCACTATATTTTGTCTTACAGCCTTAGTGCAGTAGCTATTTTGGGCTTTTATAAGCCCAAACTGCAAAAAACATACAGGGATGTATTTTTTCTACCAAGTCTGAATAGCTAGACAAAGAATTTCATAGCTAACTTTTTTCTTCTACAGTATTTAAGGGATTGGGCACCTACCTGCCTTTACATTTTTTGGTGGGTACGCTGAGTCCAGCTTGGCTCTCCAGTTCCATTTGCCCTTACTCCATTCTGGCTTACTCTGCTCCCCTACCATACCTCCAATTCCACCCACCCCCAGTACAACTAGATTTCTACACTGTAGCCACTCCCACACAGGTATATAGACAAATCAGACCCTTCATACAGCATCTGATCACCTGACCACTGTCACCCTACCCTATTCTTCCTGATTAAATCATCTCCATTCTACAAACTTCTCATATATTATTACCCATTTCCATTCTCCCTTATAAATCTACACAATTCTTGCCCAAACTAAACTACCTCAATTATGATTTAACTACACATTGTTAGTCTAACAATATTAGCATCACTAGCATACACTACCTCATAACATGTCACATTAGTAGAATCAAAACTAAACCACATTACTACTACTCCCCACATTTCTCTAACCACTGCCTCTTTCAACTTACCCATCTCACCAACCATCTTTAATATACCAACCACTTATTATATTCCCCTCTTATCCTTCTCTCACTACCACTCTCCCAATCCTTCCATAAAATATGACTGCTACATAGCAAAAACCATTAAAAACCTTAATCTATATAGCATCTAACTTATCTCTCAGTGGAGATGTACATCCAAATCTAGGTCCAGCATGCACTCATATCAACTCATCACATCAAAGCCCTAACCACCCTATTTCTGTACTACAACTCCCTAGGAAAGCTGCATACCTATTTTTAATAAACATAAATATAAGAAGCTTTGCTAACAAAATCCAAGAACTACACTCCACACTTTTAAAATATTCACTAGATATCATTATAATGACTGAAACATGGCTAAAACCATGCATCACTGATAATGAAATTTTAGCACCAGGTTATAATACCTTACACAATGACAGAAAAAAAACAACAAAAAAGGAGGTGTTGTAGCAATTTTATTTAAAAATTAGCTTGAGGTTAACAACCTGAATCATGCCCCCCACACACTTTTGACAATGCTGAAAAAATTCTTTCAAATATAATAATTAATTCCAAAAAAAATTATCAACATAATTGTTTGCTACATCCCATATTGAACTAACACATCCACTCTAGAGACCTTACTGAACTGGGCTCCAGTGCACTCCCACAGAATACTATCATAATGGGAGATTTTAACATAGATTGGCTAATCTGTAATTCCCATAATCGCACTAATTATATTATCCTTCATGGATTTACTCAAATCATCAAAACCCCTACAAGATACAGCAGCCCCTCTAAGAGGCAATCAATCCTCAACTGACAGTAATAAATAGATCCACCCAGTCCTTTCACTCTAACTGTCTACCAGAAGGCCTGAGTGACAACCTTCATAATAAGGTATCATACATGTCAGATTAAACATACTGTATACCAGTAAATAAGAAACAAAAAAAATTTTGGTCCAACTAACTTCATTACAACTCCAAAAACATGCAGTTGGGAACCACTCAAGCTACTCAGCCTAGATGAAGCAGTTAAATACTTCAATACTACCTTTCTAGACATCCTGAATACATATGCTTCTCCTAGAACTATTAGAGTTAAATCAAGATTTACTCCTTGGCTTACTAAAAAAACTAGATCACTACTGAAAACTAGAAATAAAGCCTGGGACCAATGGCACAAAATTAGAACCCAAGCCTCTAAACAATTATACATAGATCTAAGAAATAAAGCAAAGAAACTAATTAAATTACACAAGACAATCTATTACCACAATATCCAAATGAAGCACCAAAACAACCCTCAAAAGTTCAGGAGAGCCATTAATAACATACTCTTCCCAGGTAGAAATAATACACCCACTCCAACCTCATCAAATCCAGCAGACAATATAGTCACCCAATTCAATAAATACATAACAGAATGCATTTTAGCCCTTTCTAACTCTCACAACTCCTCCTTCTCCAGTGAACCACCTACATCACATAATAACATCTACAACCGTACCCTACAACCAGTTTCTATAGACAAGGTTTAAAAAATACTTAAAAAGTTAAAACCCACATCATTTGCTGCAGACAAACTACCAGCTGACTTTCTAAAAATTTCCACCAGTGCAACAGCCTAGCCAGTAACCATTCTAATCAACAGATCCATGTCTGAAAGTCTGGAAAATTACCCATATTATCCTACTACACAAGGGAAGCAGTTCAATCGACCCCATTACTATCCTTTCCCCTGTATCCAAAATCCTTGAGAGGTGTATACATTCACAACTCAAGGAATAGCTAAACACTAATAAACTATGATCCATTACACATCATGTCTTCTAACCTTATCATAGTACCACTACCACTGTAATGTATTTCAGAAACACAGTAAGCAACCACAGAGACCTGCTGTCTTTCTTGATCTGTCTAAGGCCTTCAACATGATCTCACACAAAAAACTCATTAATGTTCTTTCAGACCTAAATCCTAGAACATCCACTATTTCCTGGTTCCAAAGCTATTTATCAGGTCGACAGCAAGCAGTCCAATGGCAGCAGTACCTCTCCTCCCTTCTTCCAGTATCTCTAGGGATTCCCCAAGGTTCCATCCTAGGACCCTTACTGTTCTCTTTCTTTACTAACAACCCACATACTTCTACACTACATGCTTCAGTCATCCAATATGCAGATGAGTCCACACGAATTTGTGCTGCTTCTTCCCTTCAAGAACTCCATTCACAAACTCAGTTTTCCTTTCTTCCCATCAAAACATGGCTTACTAACTCCCAACTAATTCTAAACCTGAATAAAACTTAACTACTGATTTTCCTGCCTACAAGATATACACCACCCACTCTCCCTTTTAATATCACACCCAAGAATAATACAATCATCTCTTCTGTTACTCACACAAAACTACCATGGGTAGAGAGTGACTTTAATATGAAATTTGACATCCACATCTCCAACATCATAAATAAGGTGCATAAAAAACTGTGCTTTCTATACAAAAATAAACAGTTTCTCACAAAAAACACTAAGGCCACAATTACATGGACTCACCTCATCTCAACACTTTTATATGTATCGCCACTTCTCACTAATCTAAAAAAACTGACACAGCTGTTACAAAAAAACTGCTAGGTTTGCCACAGTTTCTCCATATAGGTTACATCACTGTATAGACCTAAAGCAACTAAATTGGCTAGTACTGCCCCAACTCTTTCTCTACAAGCAACTTGCTCTAGCCCACAAAATTCTGCATTACACTGATAACACCCCTGCACTGCAAGGGCTACTTCATCCTTACACCAGCTATAGGACTTGCCGTTCCAGTAATAAATTCCTCCTGGACATTACCAAAGCAAATAATACTGCTGGTAAAGCTCTCTTTTCAAATTCTATAGCTAATATGTGGAATACACTACCTTCTTCTTCTTTCGGCCTTTCCCGGTAAGGGGTCGCCACAGCAGATCACCTATCCGCTCATGACTGGCAGTGGAGTTTTATGGTGTTGAGTTGCCAGCCTGGCACCCAACCTTGTACAGAAGGCACACACACACTCTCACACTTAGGGCTAATTTAGAGTGTCCAATCCACCTAAAGCATGTCTTTTGGGGTCTGGAAGGAATCCGGAGCACCCTGAGGAAACCCACGTGACCACAGGGAGGACATGCAGACTCCGCACAGAAGGCATCCCAGCTGAGGATCGAACCAAAGAACCTCTTGCTGTGAGGAGGCAACGCTAACTGCTGCACCACCGTGGCCGCCCTATGGAATACACTACCCAGAAACCTAAAAACTATATCCTCCATAATAAAATTTAAAAAACACTCAAAGCTCACCTGGAAGATAGAGGGCTCTGTTCATGCAACAATCCTGGCTAACCCATATCCTGCTTCTCTTACGCTATCCTCACCTTTTTATATTGCTCCTCTGTAAACTTAATAGCCAGTAAATGATCTACTTTCTATTCCTTTCTACCTCCCTCATTATCTCCACAGCTTAACCTACACAACATGTAACCAAGATTTGGAAAATAGTTATTTTTTTTTTATTCTTATTGTTTTTATCTGTGACATTTTTACATATTGTATTGCTCTATATCTATCTGACATACTAAATATTAGATATGTTCTATATGTTCTCTCATTCTTGTATCATAATGCAATTTCTGTACATGCATAAGCTATGTATTTAGTGACCATGTATATATTATGTGCATCCTGCAACATATTGTCATCCTAGGGTTCAATGAAATGTTTACTAAATGTGGAGCATTTCTCCCCAGGCCTCCACTGAAAAAGGACTTGTGTCCAGTCAGACTTTCCCGGTAATCAAATGTAAAATAAATAAATAAATAAATAAATAATAAACATTTTTTTTTATTTTGTCAATGCTTTATTCTGTGGAGCTTTTCTCCTAGAGCCTCCTCTGAAAATGGGTACCTGACCCACTTGGACTTTCCTGGTTTACAAATGTCAAATAAATAAATAAATAAATAAATGAGAGTATTCTTCTTATCCTTCTTTTATGTTGCAGATTTTGCCTCTTATTTATGCCCTGTCCCTGGTTAACTTCATTTTTTTTGTTTTGGTAAATCACCGAGTATTACTGTCAGTCAGCAATGACAGTCATTGCAGTTTCATAATTTTTATTGTTTGGAGAATGCATTTTCATGTTAACATTTCAAGTGATTTGACACAATGTTTTCTGTAGTGAAATATACCATGTTTTAATCTTTTCATCTCCATTTGCTTACTTTGTGATTTTGAGCAAGTTACATAAGCAGACATTGTTCCTGGGTCACCCCTGATAAAGGATAATTTGCCCATTGGTTTTACCTGGTTGGCAAATACATAGAAAATAATTAAAAATTGTACCTCTTTGTCCTCCATTATTTTTGGCTTTGTCTAGAATTCTTATGCAAAGAGCTTGAAAGCTATATTGGTCTGTTCTTTGCAAAATTTGCGGCCTCTGGCAAATCTTTGTGGATTACAGTCATGGCATGTGAGTTACACATTTTTTTACCCTTCAGAAAATGCTTGATACTGCAACGTTTGTTAGTTAATCATCTTTTCTAAGCATGTAAGAACAATATTTAAAAGCTGTTCCTGAATTTGTTCCCTGTTTCTGATTCATGAACTAAAAAGCTGAGAGGGCAGAGGGGGTTGCACTATATGGTTCTGAAATTAGTGAGCTGAGATACATTTCTGGGCCATTATTTATGAATTTATTTATTCACTTGATCTCAAGCAACTATCTGAGATACACAATCATGCAAGTGACTGTAACTGATGTGTGTGTTTATGTGTGTCTGCGGAGGGGTGTCAGAGATCAAAGTACTGACAATGTAGTAGGTAGTACGAAGTAATAATAACTGAGATAGGGAGAAAGATTAAAGTTGTTTGTCACTGAAAATCTGTAGCTAGATATTCTAAGAGAGAATATAAGAATACTTTGCTTATTTTATGTGTATGTTTATCTATGTGTCTTTGGGTGGGTCTTGGACTTTTTAACTTACTCTCAAGTGTCTAATGCTTGAACAGCTAGGTGTGTAGTAAAACACAATATACTACAACTACTGTATATCTTTTTTGTCTTATAAATAATGCAAAAAGGAAAATGTTATGTTGTAAACAAGTGACTGTTCTGGCAAGCAGAGACTTGGATATCAAAGAACTTTTTATAACTATAAAGTCCACAAGTTAACCATGGTATGAATTTCCTTCCTAGCTGTTAGTAAATGTGTTATGTTTTACCCATCTGCTCCACATTGTGCAAAATAGCATTGTATTCTGCATTCTGAAGGTGAGAGGTTGACTATGGCTGTAGTTTATTTAATTCTTTTGCTTGCTGGTGTTACAGATAGTATGACATTCATGATTTTGCAAGCCTTCTCTTAACTGTATTGCTTGATTAAATGCACAAAACAAACTGATTAAAAAACGAAAAAGAAAAAAGTAGAATCCACAAGTCCACAAATCCACAAGTATTTTATTGTAAGTGCTTTCGTGCACTACAAATGAGTGCACTTCCTCAGACCTGTTTGATTGCTTGATACTGACTGGAGTTGCTTGTGTTTATTTTTTGGAGGGAGGTATTGTGTGACTTGCCCATCTAGGGCCTTGGACTTTTGTAACTTGATTTTTGCTCTTGAGAGTCTCTAATGTTTGAAGAACTGTCCGTGTGGTAAAACAAATATATAATAATATTTTAAGCATGCTGTTAGCTCCACCCTTAGCTGTTCGTAAATATCCCACATTTTGCCCATTTGCTTCACCCTACAAGAGTTAGTATAGTGTTGCACATTTTGAAGATGGAAATTGGCTATGGCTGCAGTTTCTTTAATTCTTTTGCATGCTGGCACTATGGCTGTTATGGTGTTATCAACCATACTAAACTGACAGAAAATGAAGAGGCCACAGTTTAAGAATATAAGGATGTGTAGTTTAATCTCAGTCATTAAAACTACAAATTCCCAAAATATACTACTAAAACTTGCTCATAGTTATAATTCCATGCAGAAAATTATAATTGCATTATTTAAAATCCCACACATTCAAAAAACTATTCAAATCCTGGAATGGGTTATTGTGATCAGCACTCCCTCTTGAGTGCTACCCATACATCTCTCCCTATTTTTACAAAATGTCCCTGATTTTGCGTCAAATGTTTGCCCTGTCCTTTGTAACAGTTTTGATTTTTTAGTAAATCAATTATGATTTCCTTCATTCGGCAATGCCAGCCATTAGAGTTTTATACTTATTATTATTAAAAAAATGCATATTGATGCAAAACTTGTTTTAGCAACTTTTTAAGTGAATTAGAGTAATATCTATGTTCCTGATTTTACCCACCCCCATTATTTTTGGTTTTGTCAGAATTTCTGACTGAATAAGTCAAGCTCTATAGTCTACCAAAATGTATTTGTATCTAAATGATTTATATTGGTATTATTTCAGCAAACTAGAATTAGAGTACTAGATGGTTCATGTTGCTGTATTTGCTTGGTACAGCTTTTGTCTTTATCAGTGCTTTTTCCTTAGAGATGGCTAGAAAACTAAAGTGTGTTTATTTTTAGTCTCAGTAGCTCATAAGGTAACATTCTCACCTTTGGTGCAGAAAGCTGTGGGTTCTATATGCCTACTAGGTACTTTGCTTAATTTTCCTTAACTGACACTGCAATAGAACATGGAGGTGGGGTGCTGCAGTCATGTGTGCCATCCTTCAGATGAGACTTTAAACCAAGGCCCCATCTGCCTTAGTTAGTGACAGCACAGGTGGATGTAAAAGATCCTGTTGCACTAATTAAAAACAGTAGGGGTTCTTTATTTGCATTCTATTTACAACTTATTTACATAAATATTATATATTTAAATATTTACATATTTCATCATTTTTTCTTTCTTTTTTGCAAACATTCACAAAGAAGAAAAAACAACATTCTTTCTTTATTAGACTCCCCTCTCCTTCTTCAACAACCACCATTTTATTCTTTTCATAATTGCTGGAAAAAAACATTTGCCATTAAACATAATCTAATGGAGTCTTCATTCCAAATAAGCCATGTAACATAAAGTATTCTTCTGTTTTTAACTTGTTTATTTATTATTCTTATAATATCCATATGCTATCATATCCATATGTATTTCTTTTATAGTTCCAAAAATAAAATTCTTCACACAATTTCTTCCATAATTTTCTTACTCTTTTACATGTTAAAAACATATGTTCTGCTGTTTCTTCTTCCCTACAATACAAATTCTTTCATTTCTCTTTTTTTATAGCATATTACTTTTAATAGGAGAAATCCTGACATTCTGTCCAATTTTTGCATTATTTCTTTCTTTCTTTAATAGTTTATTTTTCTTTTTGTAAATTTTCCTGTGGATTAATACAAAGTGACTGATTCATTATCTTTTTATACCATACTTTCCTTCCTTCCTTTATCTCATTAATCTTTATATTCTATATTCTTATTTTTTCTAGATAATTTTGTATTTTATCATCACAATATTCCTTTTCCATCTTCGTGACATATGTCCTTATATTTACAATTAAATATTTCCAAACAATTTCTCTTTATTGTTCATCCATATTAATACTCTATTTAAATGTAAAGATGCTTCAAATACTATTGGGTTTATTAAAACTTAAACCACCACCTTCTTTGCTCATGTATAATGCTTCTCTTTTAACCAGATTCTATCTAGAACCCACATAAAGGAGAAAATGTTTCTACTGCATACTTTTCATACATTTTTAGAATAATAAAAACACTTACTAAATATGCCATTTTATTTATCAACACGTAATTAAATAAGTTTACTTTCTTATATATTTTCTACAATAAACATGGTTCTTTTATAGATCCTATCAGATTTTCTTTATTTCCTGATTACCAAATTCTATTTCTGATACCGTTATTTCAGTTAAAGTGTATACCTGCTATGCTATTTTTACTTCCTAATCCTTGACTTTTTTCTTTAAAGTTCATCCCTATTCATTTTAATAATTCTGCTAAATATTTAATTACCTTTCCATCCAAAGTAAATTCTTTGTTGCAATAACTATGTCATCTGCCTATGTCATTATTATTGGAATTTGTACACACTTTTCCATTATATATTCTGCCCTTTTCATTTTACCCTTCATTTCACTAACTATTCAATTCATATTTAAAACAGAATACTACTCATTGGACATCCTTGTTTAATTCCATTATTCATTTCTATTTCCATACTTAACCATCCATTAATTGATATTCTCACTTTATTGTTTATTATAAGCAGTCATGCATATTATTTTAGCTTTTTTTACTGATATTGTAACTACCCATAGATTCCCATAACAGTCCATGTTCTGTAGTGTCAAACACTTTGCTAAAATCACCTACCATTAATTTTACTTCTTGCCCTGCTATCATAACATCATATGCTGTTTCCCTTATAATCATTAAAACTTCTTGACAGCCTCTTCCTTTAATACTGAATACACTTTCTTCTAATATCTTTTGTATTTCACTCTCCATCCTCTTCTGTTTCTTATATTGTGTGATACTATTGGTTTCTAATGTTGTATTCCATTTTTCCAAAAGGATTTTAAAATTTCACTGCAAATTTATTTTTACTTAAAACCCTTGTCCATCCATTCATTCAGAGTTTTTACAAAATAGTTTTAGTCAATCTTTTAAAATGTTTATATATTTTATAACTAATCCTATCTAAACCTGCTACTGAATTTATGTTAACCTGTTTAATTACTTTATGTAATGCATTTACAATTATCTTTTTTCCAGTTCTTTATTCAATAAATCTGGAAATTTTTTAATTTGCCAATCCTTTTGGATGTCTATATTTTCCTTCTTTTTTTCTACATTTATTCTATATATTTCACTATTTTTTTCATAATATGTACTCAATTTTTCTTAATTTCTTCATTTTCATTCTTTATTTCTTATTACAATATTTTTCTCTTTTACTGTTTTCCTAAATATGCTGATACACCCTTTTTCCTTGTAATAAATATATTTGTTTAAATAATAAACTTTTAATTGTTTTAGTTTTTCATATAGTCCTTTTTCTTTTTGTTTTTCAAATAACTCTATTTTATGTTCTTAATTTTCAAAAACTCTATCATACTTAACTACATAGTCCTTTCTTTCACTTTCTTTTATTTATTTCCCAACATAAATAGCTTTCTTTGTACTTCTTCTTAAATACTATCCACTACTCAGTCCACTTTTTGTAAAATGCTATCATCAATAAATGTTCTTTCCATAATTGTGTGGCCACATCTTTTCTATTACCTTCTATGTTCCATTGTTTATTTATTATGTTTATTCCTTTTCCTATCTTAATATATTCTTTATATTTAACTATATCTATCCATATTGCTAGGTGATCTGAAAATCCTGTCCTTTCTACTTCTTCTTCTATTATATTTATCCCTTCTGATATTATACAATCATCAATCTCAGTTTTAACCATTTCTTTCATGTGGCCATTTTTTTCTTTGCATAAAACTAACTTCCCACATTTCAGTACCTCCTTCATGTTTCATATATCTTTTCCCTTTTGTTTCTTTCTCTTAAATCACAATTGAAATGCCCTGTTATTATTACATTCATGTTCATTATAACAAAATGTAACATTTGTCAAAATCAGCTTTCTCTTTCTTTAGCCACTGCATAAGCATATATTGTTATAATTCTATAGATTTCTTTTCTTGCCATTGACTATCCAGAATAGCTAATCTACTCATTCTAATTAAAATCTTGTCTAATATTTGTTTTGTTCTGCATAAATTGTGATACCAGAAAAACTTTAATTTCTTAAATTTCATGTTATATGTCCTACAAGTTTTCTGTCTGGGTTTTTTTCTTTGTTTGTTATAAACCTTATATCTTTCAATACAATTATATCAATTTCACAATTTTACATCATTATATTATTCATATTCTCCTTATTATATTTATAAGCCTATTCACATTTATTGATAATACTCAAGTTATTCCTTCCTCTACTTTGTAATTTGAAAAGTATTATTTTTCCCTTTCTTTCTTCTTTTACCCATTCCCTTTTTTTCTGTCTTTTACAT
The DNA here is from genome assembly GCF_019279795.1 of Protopterus annectens. NCBI lineage: Eukaryota > Metazoa > Chordata > Ceratodontiformes > Protopteridae > Protopterus > Protopterus annectens. The sequence continues at coordinate 777,529,953 of NC_056726.1, read as the reverse complement.
TGGTATGCTTAAAATGTCTTTGTCTATCTTTAACATTTTACCTATAGATGTTTGCTTTTTAACCACAACACAGTTTATATCTTCTTCATCACTACATTTTAAAATTTCTTCACATCTCTATTTGGTTCTTTTTTCACTATTATTTGTTATTTTTGTTCTATCTTATCTTTTTCTTTCCCAGATTATTTACTTTCTTTGATTTTATTTTCACTTTATGTTTCTATTTCTTTACAGTCAATTTCTAAATGTCCTTTTTGTTTACATTTATAATATTTCAACTCAGACTGTTTTGGCCCACGCCACATTTTTTCACAGATATAACACCTTCTTTTTTAACAATTATTCACAAAGTGCCCCACATAAATAACATGTTCTTATTTGCCCCCAATACTTTACCAGACTTCACTTCCCTTCAACATTTATAACACTTGGTATATGTACAATCTTATCATTTTCCATTTTAGAACTGACATTGCTGCCCCATCCCTCAGTCCATAAACCCCTATCATCATATACTTTTAGAATGTCCAACACTTTTTTACAAATATCCTTCAAGTATCTTTTTAAAGTCTCTCTTTTTATCTCTGTCGAAAATTGCATATCTAACTTTTTCTTAATTTCTCTAAAGGCAGTCTTCATCACATTTCATTCCATGGATTTTCATTTTTTCTTTTTTTCAAACTTGCTAACAAATTTCCCCATGCTTTGCAAAGTCTTAAAAATAATGCCTACCAAAAGTTTGTTTATTTGTATGACTAAATGCTCTTACCTCTTGAATTGTAATGCCCAGAGGTAAAATAACATTGTCCCACACCTCATACCTGTTTAGTGCCACTTCACATTTATGTTGCAGTCTCACCACTAATTTTCTTTTATTTAAGTTCTCCAGTTCAGATTCTTTTCTTTCAATGTGCTGGTCACTGTCTCAGCATATGTCTTCTTCTTTTTCTTCTATTTATTCCCATCCACAATATCTGCTTTCTCCTCCTGTCTTATCCATTATATCTCCCCGCGTCACTTCACTGTCTTTCTTGAGTTCACTTTGATTTATCATCTCACTCAGAATATCACCCTGCAACCCTCCTGATTGAGCAGTTGTAATTACAAACTGCTCTTTGTCATTTTTTGACTCTGCAAGCAGCTTCTGCTGAAACAAATTTTCCGAATCAATTGTTACACCATCTCTCAAGCTAGCATTTGCCTCTGCTCCCTCACTTTTGGTTTCCATAGTGCCCAATGTCCTCTTAGACACCACTACACTAGGATCAAGATGAGTGCTGATAATCACTGATGGTATCCATCGTGATTACTGTAATGGAGTACAGGAAGTTCCCCAGTGTCCCAGCCAAATCTCCTCTAGTCAGTATGAATACCACCTTAGGTCTCTCCTGAAAAGAGGCCATTGACCTTGTGGGACTAACCCAGTCAACAAAAGTATATATGTAATAGTTGCCAGTGTATCCAATGTATGCCATTGTGTGTTTGTACTCTGACTATTTTAATGCATCATAATCATGATGCTGGTTATGTATACTATATTGATGGACTTGCTTCTTTAATGTCACCTTGGTATTTCCCCCCGCAGTCAACTTCAAGCCCCCTTTATATGTCATACTAGACATAAGGAAATCATTTTTTAACTTCCATGTAAATATAATAGCAGTAATATGAGTCATAGACATCTTGCACAGCTCATTTTCACATTTTTTTTTCAAGTTCCTCTGATTTGTGTTCTCAGTGCAGCTCTTACCTTTTTAAAGGTAGCTGTAAATACTCAGCAAAGTAATCTAGCTGAAGTCATGTTTTAAGGCTTCCAGTTTTTAGTTCAACTGCTGACAGACATTCTTCCCGAGGTGTCAGAACTATTATTGTAATCCAGGAGCTGTTAACTGACTACTCTTTCTTCTACTTCAAAGGACTTTTACAAGCATTTAAACTGCTTTGCTATTCACCAGTGCATGCAGTGGTAAGCTATATATTTTACCTTGAATGTTGGCAAAATGTGCTATATTTCTTTAAAACGTATTTCCTTACAATGCAGCATGGAGTAAAATAAGTCAGACTTTCTGTTCTTTAATTTGGGTTAATGGTACTTTTTTCTTTTGCTACTGAGGCACGATCTCCCTTACTACCATTGCATATAAAAATAAATTGCCAACAAGTATTTTATATATATAGATATTTGTATTCAAGCTAACATTATTTAAATAAATATATTCTCAAGAGCAAAAGCTAGGCTAGCACATGAAGGGCAACAGAAGATCCCATAACCAACCCCCACACATAATTGATTATAATATCTGTAATTAAAAATAAAATATTTATTGTCTAATACCAGTTCCAATAACAAACATAAACTATTAATAAAAGTTGTTGAAAACTAGTAAATTTAGAGAGGAACATTGTCATAAAAACTATCCCATCATTCATAGGAATGCTTATATATAAAGATTTACCATCCAAGGTTAACATCATTGCTTCATCTCCTGAAAACTGATATGAATGTAAGTTAGCCAAAAAGGTCCCATGAATCTCTGAGGTATCTATCTAATGTCTGACCTATGGAGTTTAGAATAACATCTCAAAACATATAAATTCCCTTGGTCACACTTCCTGCAGCTGCCACTATGAGTCTAAAAGGAGGAAAATTTCCATCTTTGTACACCTTGGCAAACATAATCAATATTTTGGGAAACTCAACACACAAAAAAATCATATAAAATACTGTTTATATATACTTGTCAGGGGCGGCTCATGCTATAGGACTGCAGGACTGCAGCCCTCCCACCTGTAAAAATGAATAAATTCCCCACATAAAAAAAAAAAAAAATTAAAAATCTTTTCTTTCACGAGTAGTCCCGGACTCCGTGCATGCTTAGTTCTGACTGCTGTCAGAGGCAGACCAGAACTCCACACATGCATGCGTGTTCATTCCTGAACTCCAGACTGCTCCCTTAGGCAGTCCAGATAGGGAATGCAGGAAACTCTGCCCTTCCACCCCAGAGGTCTGTGCGGTGATGACTGCACAGACCGGAAGGTCACCGGACTGCATCACCTGCAGGCTGGAGGCTCCAGCCTATTCAAGTCTCACAGGGACCCACCAGCAGGATGCTCCAGCCTACTCACATTTTGTGGGAGAACAGCATGCGTGGGCCATTATGGAGAGTAGACACAAGACAGATGGAGGACTTAGCTGGGCTGCTATGGAGGACAGAATCAGCAGAGGACGTAGCGGGACAGGATTGCTACGGAGGACAAAATTAGTAGGTGTGTGTGTGTCTGTGTGTGCGTGCATGTGTGTGTGTGTGTGTGTGTGTGTGTGTGTGTGTGTGTGTGTGTGTGTGTGTGTGTGTGTGTGTGTGTGTGTGTGTGTGTGTGTGTGTGTATGTGTGTCTGTGTGTGTGTTGACACAGTCAGTGGTGCACAGGTAGCATTGTTGTCTGACAGCTACAGGTTCTCTGGTTTGATTCTTGGCTAAGGAGTCATCTGTGTGGAGTCTTGCATGTCCTCCCTGTGTTTGTGTGAGTTTGCTCTGATGTCCTCCCATCTTACAAAGACATGTGTTTGGAGTGTTTCTCCCTCGGCCTCTGCTGAAAATTGGCTTTTGTTCCAAGTCAGACTTTCCTGGTTAACAAATGTTAAATAAAAATGACAAGCATTTGAATTTCAGACTTCATATTCTTCAGAAAGTACATGGTAACACAAAACCTTTTGTTCTAGTAATTTTTAAAGTTTATAAGATGGATATCTGAACTTTGTCCCTATTTTTGGGACTGTATTCCCCCGTTATTGGCTTTGTTCAGGTGTTTTGTGCTAAGAGGTTGACAGCTATGATGAGAACTTAATTCAATAAATGGTAGCCATTTAAGTTTCAGTCTTCCTCTCTTTCATAAAACAGATGATTTGGTGTAGTGGTATGTTGCTCTGTTTTGCACAGTGTCTTGGGTTCAATACTTGGCAAATTAAATGTATGGTGGTAGCACAGAATTTTATTCTAGCAACTTTTCAACATTATACAAGCAATGTTTAAAATGTATCCCTGGTTTTTGGGTTTTTGTCCCCCCCCAATAAATTTTGGCTTTTTCCAGATTTCTTGTGCTGCAAAGTTCAGAGATACAGCTGAGTGTCAAGTAGATTTTACAAGAAGCTGATAGCTGCAGGGGAACAAAAGTTTAGTGCTGCTTATGCTGAGTCTGCTTGCATTGTTAATAGAACAACAGGTAGCGTACTTACCTTTGATGCAGAAGACTCTGGGTTCTACTCCCACAGTAGGTAGATGCATTGCTGATACTGTACTGTGTTGTAAAGGGGGTGGATGCTGCAGTCCTTTTTGGCAAAGATACCTAGTAACTATGAACCTGTCATCAGTTTGCCTTCCATTCCCTATTGTAATATTACTAGCATATCATTTTTTTAATGCAACATAGGCAATTTATTCCTCAAGGGCAACAGGCACTCTTTTTGTCGGCGAAACAATGAAATATAAAGTTGTTTGCTAGCAGCAACCTCTTCATTAGTTACAGATTTCTTTAATGTGGAATTAATTAGATTACTTTTACTTCTTCAGAGATTGTGCATATTTACTGATAATGGTGGACTGTAGAAGTTTGAGTAGACTTTTATGATGGAAATGTTCTGAACTGGGCAGTTTTGCCATTATTGGTGCATGCATTTTGTTTCATTATTTACTGTAAAAATGTTCTGAATTGGGCAGTTTTGTCATTATTGTTGCCTGTGTTTTGTTTCAGTCTTTACTGGAAAAATGTTCAAAACAATAAATTTAAAATGCCCTCTAACAACTGTACTGTATTGTAGAAGGAATATAATTTAGTACAATCAGGAAGGTGTATCAAAGAGCACATGTATGTTTCATGTGCAAGGGGCCTATGATTTGAAAACAGCCCAAAGTTAATCTTTATCTGCCACTGGCAAAATGTATTTTCTTTGAATGTGGGTTTCAATGTGTTTCACTGAATGCGAGTTTCAAGGGCAGAGAAGTTTTAATGCTAAGTCTGTTTTCATTGTGAGACTGCATTGCTTTGTTTAACAGATGTCTTAGTGTTTGTGTTGTAAAATGCAAAATAAAACTTTCAAATGAAGTCCAAATCATCATAGAAGCGAAGCAATATGCACATAAGTGTTTATGGTAAATGGGGTGAAATAGCCAAGTAATGGATCATTGGAATGGCTGCAGGGGGGAAGGCTCCATTCAACTATTATTTTGTGAGGGGGAAGGGTGGCAAACTCAAAGACAGCCCCAGCTGAACTATACTTCCCAACTGTCCAGATTTTCACAGAATGAATAGATTTTTGCTTCTTATTTTTGGTTTGTTCCTCATAGAATGTGTGGTTTTCTGGAAAATCATTTAGGAATTAAGTCACTAAATAATGACACACTGAGTTTCAGACTTCATAACCTTCATAAAAATGCATGCTAAAGTAAGACCTGTTACTTTATCAACTGTCTCATTTTATACAAGAGCAATTTTTAGTACTGTTTATATGTTCCCCCAATATATCTGGCCTTGTCCAGATTTATTGCATTACGGGTTGAGAGGTACATGCAAATAAATTGCTTTATAGAACTAGGCATAGCCAAACCTCTCAACTGTCCCTGATTTTGGCTCAAAATGTTGCTCTTTCCCTAATAATTCCTCCACAAAATAGCAATTTTGGAAGAAAACATGGAGGGTTTACAATTAAGAAATAACTGTAATAAACAGAGTTATATATTACTTTTATTTCGGAAATGCATGCAGATTCTTTTATTTTGTCAGCTGCTCAAGTTAGCAGTACTAATATTAAAAAAAGTGTCCCTTGTTTGACAGGTTCCCACCTGTATTGTGTGGCTATTTTGTATTTTTGCATCACCTTTTTGGTCCATTTTTCATAAAATTGTGTTTTTTTTTTGGCAAATTAGTGGCAAATCATTAAAGATTGAAGTTAGAAAATAATGACAGACATTTGAGTTTCAGATTTCATACCCTTCAGAAAATTCATACTAATGCAAGACCTACTATTCTATTATCTTTCTAAGTTTATAAGAGCAATATTTAAAAAGTGTCCTTATTTTTGGGCCTTTGTCCCACTTCTGTGTATGGCTTTGTCCAGATTTCTTGCTCTGAGGTTAAGAGGTATGACAAATGTGTCAGGGCCATCACAGTCAGCCAGAGACATTTCAAATTGTGACATACTTGTTGCACCCCACTCCTCCATGTAGTGACTCTGGATGTGTCCAAGCAAGGCAAGGAGCAGTTATGCAGTGTAAATGTGCAGAGTATCCCCCCCATCCAAGGTAGACACACGTACTACAGTGGCTTTTCATCTGTTCTTGATTTGCAGAATGGTCTGGTTTCTGTCATATTTTTGTACTGTTGATTTATGTTTATTACTCAGAAAGTGCCTGTTGCTCTGTGTTTAAGTAGCAATGCTTTAGTGACCATCAGGTAGGCTTGTCTGAGATCATAACATGTAAGTAAGCTTTAATAAGCATACTGTTAAAGAATTGCCAACATTGAAAGCCTTTCTATTGTTGCCATGCAGAGAATACTTAATTAGATAATGTATAAGCGTTGGGTATAGAAATGCATATGACAGTATTTGTAATAAAGGACAGGATTACATCATTTTAAGAAGCTCATTACACTTGTTGAAGACTTCCAGTGATCTCTGAGGGCTATACCCATAAACTAAACAGAATTCCATTCATGTGTGGTCCATAACCTGTACAGTTAGTCGGTAATCCTTTAAGCAATGTATCATGAGCTTGTTTTTTGTTTGCTTTTCAGTTTTTACTTTGATCATGTTTCCCCCATGAAACAAGTAGATAGTTGTCAGGCAGCAGGTCTTTTTTGGATAAGAAACATTTTTACAAGTGGAGGCATCACATAGATTGCTACTTTCAGCATGTTACTTGGTACTTTAATTAAGCTGAATGTAAATTATAATTAGAACTGCAGTACAAGGAGAAGTGGTTTGAGTTGAGTGCTGCTTGTTTTTCTTATACTTGATTTTGACTGGCATTCCAGTAATGTATTTAAGAAGTAATTTATTTTTTCATGCCTCACAACCTTTTTGTTTCCATCTAGATATTAAGTAACCTGTCATGCAGCCAATGCATTGAAATATTTTTATTCTTTTACACTTCATTTTGTCTTGATTGGACTCTCATAACGATGGTTTGGCACCCAGGGCAGTGTATTTAATTAAAGTTAGTTGTTGTGGTTTTGAGCATAGCTCCTCCCCTTTCTAGTTGGCCACACCCCTTCCCATTGACCCCACCCATTCAGCTGTCTCCTGCCGCCCCCCTTTGATTTGAAGTCATCAGCCACCACTGATACTTGTATCAACAATCCGAATAAACACATATGTATACATTTGTATACCTTACACATCTCATATAGCATAACTTCTTATTACTACAAATATTAACAATTTCCTGTTTGCAAATCTCTTGAAAGGTTGCCGATATAGAATTCAATGGAGGATTATAAATAGAAGGTTTGCTACAACAATTTAGTTTGCATTCTGGTCCTTTAAAAATATTAGCTAAATTCAAATTGCTAACAAACATTTTAACATCTAGCAAAGGATGAACTTTACTGGCCATTCTAGCTGGGAAAAAATAAAATTCCTAGGTGAAACAGTCTATGTTGTTCTTCCATAAAAGAATCTTTAGTAAAGTTAAAAACATACTCACCTACACAAAATTGGCAGTATTTTAAAATATCAGTATCAGTCAGTATTAATGGTGACCTCGTCTTCTTTCTCTCCCTCTTCTTCAGTAGTCTGCATGACAATTCTCTCCTAGGTTGTATCTCTGCCCTGGAGTTCCTGATTGATTGGCACATTGTACCATTCTCTTCAATCTTCTGGTTAAAAACACATTAGAGGAATCTTCAGCTCCACCACGAACATCCACAGGGCTATTATCAAGAACCTCTAATGGTTTCATTGTTGGTATTCAAGTGGAAGGAAAGGGGGCTGGCAATGCCTTTATCACTTTTATGTGTAGTTGAAGTTTTTTTCTTTTTACATTCTATTACATTTTAACATACCTATTGTTAGAAGTGAACACCACTTCATATTCTGCCAAATTAGCAGAAAGCCAGGTGTAACTTTTCAATTTCACATTTAAATCAATTTCTACAGTTAAAGCATTAATGGTTTTCTCATTATAATTAATTAATCACCTTACATAATAAATGAAGTCCAGCACCAATGAAGAAATTTTTAAGTTCTTGATAAAAAGGGTTGTTGATAGCAATGCCATTAAGGAGCTTAAAAACTCTCAGTTCTTTAGGCACAATCTGTAACTTAATGCATTGTTCTAAATAAAGTCTGTCATGCACTAAGATCTGATATCAATTTAATTTTTTGTCAAACGTTTTAACAAATCTTTAAATTCTTCAGACTGTTTGCTAATCTCTAATGGTCTGATGCTAAAGGTGTAAATAGATTACCAGAAATTTCCAAGTTGGACAGCAAATGACTGCATCGAGATGGATTATTTACTCCAGAATTATAAGATCATAGGATCATAGGAAGTTACTAGGCTATTAGCCTTAAGGCCCTTATAAGCTTAGCCAAGAGTTTAGCCCATATTTAGACAAGTCATCACCCAATGCCCCTGTCCAGCAGGGACACAGGTGGAATCCCAGGGGTATATTTTCTGTTTCCCATCCAGTTATCCAGGTTGCGCTTAAAAATGGGTAATGAGGTACTCTGCCTTGATGTGGAGAGGGAGTCTATTCCACAGATGGGGAAGTCTCTGGGACACAAATCTGTCCTGCCAACAAGTCCTCTTGATGTCACAAACCAGGTTGAGGTCACATGTGTGGGTTACTTGAGTGGAGCTTGACTTGCGGATATACAGCAATACCATCAATGCAGGGTCTGAGATTGCCTTGTATGCCACACAGAGGTCACCTCTGAGTAGAGGGATAGGGCTTTTAGCCTATTTGTGTATGGTAGATGTTTGAGGTCCTGGATTCTGCTGGTGAGGAACCTCTGTGGTCTCTCCAGCTGCTGCATCATGTGCTTTGCAAGGTACATGGTGAAAGGGGTGTTTTACTCAATAAAGGGCCTTATAAGGGAAGAATACAGGGATGTTATGGCCTCCCTGTCCCTGGATGAGATACCCTTACTTATGAGGTGGGCCATGTAGAAAGCTTTTCGTACAATGGAAGCAACATGGTGGTCAAAGGAGAGGTTGCTATCAACCTGGGTGCCCAAATCCCTCCGGACTGATTGCTTGCTTAGGACATTGTTCTTAATGTGATAATTTGTGGGGATGTCAATCTCCTCAAAGGGGATGATGATGGATTTTTTCGTGTTCAGCTTGAGACCATGTTTCTAACACCAGTCATTTGTTTGGGTGAGACCCTCTTGGAGGATGTCCACATCACTAAGGGAATTGATGACAGCTCCCAGCTTGCAGTCATCTGCAAACTTGGTCAGCCATAGCCGACTGGTTTTGGCTTGCACCTTAGAAAATTATATCCCTAAAAACAGAGTCCCCAAGACCAAGCCATGGGGTATGCCGCTTTTTACAGGTCTAAAGCTTGAGGTAGTTTTCTATATTTGACTAGGTGGGTTCTATCAATAAGCCAGTTTGCTACCGATCTGGTAACATACAGATTGATGCCTAGTTGAGAGAGTTGATCTAGTATGCCTGAGTGGAGAATAGTGTTGAAGGCTTTGGCCAGGTCAAGGTAGGTGGTGTGCACAGTCTTCCCCTTGTCCATGACTTTGGTGACTGTCTCAAAAAAGTCAAACAAATTTAACAGACATGACCTCCCCTTGATGAAGCTGAACTGTGTGGCATCAAGTGTTTGGAGGTTGTCAATGTCCTTGTTAATGAAGTCCATGATAATCCATTCCATGGGCTTGCAGATCAGGCTAGTTAGGCTGATGGCACAGTAATTTCCCTGATCGGCGGATGCTCCACCCTTGTGCAAAGGGATGACAGTGAATGTCCTCCACTCAGCTGGGATGAAGCCGGTACTTAGGCATTGGATGAATTGGGCACCTAATAGTCCTGCAAGTCAAAGCCTGAGTTCATGTAGGATGTAGCCTGTAATGTTATTGGGTCCCATGGAGGCTGTATTTTTTGCCTTTGAGACAGCAGTGATGACCTACTCCCTAGATATAAGGGGAAGGGGGCAGGTACTGGAAATGTCCTGATTTACTGATGGGGGGGACAGAGGGGTGAAATTTTCACTGAATCTGTCAGCCAGCAAGTTTGCTATATGTACGGCATTTGTATATGTGGTGTCCTTAACCACCAGTTATGAGCAGATCTAGATGCTTCCTTTGAGACTGCAGACATATGTGACGAAGGCCTTATGGTTGTCTCTAGCAGGTGTGGCCAATTTGGACTCGAAGTTTGCTTTGGAGGATTTCACTAGTGCTCTTATTTGCTTCTTCAGGCAAAGGAGAGATGGCTTCCAATTGAGCACCTGCTCCTTCCTGGTCCTGGACAGCAATTTTTTTCCTTTTGATATAGAGTTTGTTTATTGCTGATGTCCACCAGACAGGTTTACTCTTCCTTGCAGAGGATGATTTAGTCCTGTCGGGTATTCCTGATTCCATGCATCTATATAAATGCTTGTATAGTGCTTTGGTGTAGTTTTGGATATTGGTGCCAGTTTCTACAGAGGGGGAGGGGCTGTGAAGCTGTTTATACCATCCCTCAGGTGGCTGTGATCAGCTTTGGAGAAGTTTTTTTGTTTGACCCTAGCTAGAGGGCCGTCAGGGGAAATGGTGACTTTGAAAGTGACCAATTTATGGTTGGATCTTACCAGGGAGGATGATACTATAGGGATGCTGCAGTGGTTACTCATATTGGTTAATACCAAGTCCAAGATATTATCACCTCTTGTGGGGGTTTGGACTAGCTGTTTCAAGGCATTTGCATTGACAAAATTGAGGAATCTCTGGGCATTTCTGTTCTGGCATGAGTAGTTCTTCCAATTTATGTTTGTTAACTGGAGAAAAGCGTATATCAGAATTAACTTAAGCTTCTAGTACAGTAACTTTGCGGTCAAAAAACATGACTGATAGGCACGTTACAGAAATGTTGTGCCAAATAACTTATGGAAGTCTGAATTTCTTGCAAGGCTACATTAATACTTCTGAATAACTGCAACAATTCTTCAGGTAAATAATACATACTCAATGCAGTAAAACTTGTTGCAGTATCCAGAGCATCCACTGGTTCCTTGTCAGTCATGCTGGTTCTCATCGAAAAGCTCAGCACAAACAAATAGAAAAATCTAGGCATGAAGAGCAGATCCTAGTAAACTAAAAACACTCCAAAACACAAGGAATGCAAGGAATTCTTGAGTGGTTTCATTCTCTAAAACTCTAAGAACTTCTTCAGAATAAAATTCCCTTGAGAGTCTACTCTGAAATACCCAGTTTCATTCAATGCATACCAATCAATGTTACCTGACAACAATTAAATTCTTAAAGACAAATACTTAGAATTAAGACATAAATCTTTAAAAAAACAATTGAACAATTAGGCTTGCCTAAACATATACTCTTATTACACCAACATTTACACAGTCTATTGAATATCATATAAACACGAACTATACTATATTGTAATAAATAATACATTTATCATTGTTTTCAAGCCCCTCGCTTTTAAAAACATCTGATGTTAATTACTTCTTTCAAACCAGAAAATTTATCTGCATTCAATTCTAATTGTCATTTTGTTTCTCTAACCTCCAGGGCATTCTTATAATTACTTGCCCTGTAATCACATTTTATTAAGACAGGAGTAGTAAGAGTAAATAGGCAAGGCCTGGAACAGCCTTCCAAGTCAGCTAACCTCACTATCCTCTGTTAACCTATTTAAAAGCAAGCTCAAACCCTACCTCAGATCACACTGGCTATGACCCTGTGATAACCCAGACTAACAACCATACCCCTCTTCAAGACTCCTGTGATTCGTAGCCTCTTTTGAACATTATCTTGTGTTAACTCTCTGATAGCAGTGAGCTTGACCTTTCTGAGGATTCTTTCCTCTTGTAAATATGAATATACTGTTGAATTTCCAACTGTGTTCATATCACACCTCAACTCTTGTGAGACTAAACACTATTATTGTATCCTCCTATTTGCTTTTGTATACTCTGTTCATTCAACACTAGTGTTTATCCTCTGATTTCTTGTGTGACCATAGTATCTGCAGTATCTTAGTTATAATTTCCATTATTAATTCATACTACTATTGTATCAAGCTTATTTTTACATCAGGCTTCTGTTCCTACTGGTATACAGAATATAAAATCCTAGTTATGTAATATAACATAAAGTTTTGTAATGTACCAATGTCTACTTGATATATTTTGTTTGTCCTATTTGGTTATTGTATTGTGGAGCTTTTCTCCCCGGGCCTCCACTGAAAATGGACATATATCCAGCTGGACTAGCCCGGTCAACAAATGTAAAATAAATAAAATAAATAAATAAGAGATTGTAACAATGCATTTTTAAACACACTAGTAGTTGTCCCAAGTTAAATTTATGTAAACAGAAATGTTATTTTTCCATTACAGATCATGAACCTTTTGATTATAGGAGCCTTATATGCTAAAATGAGATCTCCCTTGAAAAATGTCTAGGATACAGAGATGAGGGACTGGGCTTTGTGGTACTCAGTATAGAAAATGGAGTGCATACCCTTAATCTTCTTAGCAAGGAAGTATTGGAGTCTTTTGAGTTGGACGAAGTGTATGGACAGATACATGTTAAAGGGAACACTGTATTCATTAATGACATAGTAGCAGCTTTAACTGTTACAGATTTCATCAGAGACAAAATCACCATGAGGCAAGTAGTCACAGGACTGTTCTTGTTTTACCTGAAACCTTTGACACCGTAAGTCAAAATGGTCTCAAAAACAGACTACTAAACATAGTCCTTTGTGAACAATCAATAAAATGGTTCCAAATATATGTTGCAGATAGACAATATTCTGTCAGATGAGAACAAAAATATGGCAGTGGAATACACTTGTACCAAGTGAGTTCTTGAAAGATCAATAAGTCCCTTACTCTTTGGCCTATGTATGCCAAACTTTGCCAGTAATCTGAAGGTCATACACAATGCAGATGACCCTGCCCCCTTTGCTCCAGTACAGTGTATAACACAAATGAAAAACAATGATAAACAGGCTTCCACATATTAGAAAAATGTTTTCTATTTTAACACAATTTGATAGATACTACGTAATTGTTGGAGGTGATTGGAATGCTTACCAAAATCCGAAGTTGGATAGATCTTGTCCACACAAAGCATTTAATAAGCATGTTGTATTAGCACTGAATGATATTAAAGAAGACTTTCAACTATATGACCCGTTTCACTATTTAAACAATGTTAATAGTACAAATAATTTTACATTTTATTCCCCATGTCATAAAATGTGGTCCAGAATAGATTTCTTCCTTATTTCAAGAACATTGATTAATTTAGAACCTATAGTTGTTATACATGCACGGTATTTATCAGATCATTCGAAAATTTCGCTAAGTTTTGCTAAGGAGATAAAAGATACCTTGCGGCAGAGGCTATAATTGGTCTCTTAACCCAAATCTGCTGAATAAGGAAGAAATAATACAGGAAATTACAAAGTACCTTAAAGACTTACTAGTTAGTCTAAAGAAGCAACAATATGCCCCAGATATTGAATGGGCAACAGTTAAAACACAAATAAGAGGGATCCTTTTGCAAAAAGCCTCTTATTATAAAAAAATACTAAATAAAGATATTCAAAACTTGGAAACGAAAATTAAATTATTGGATCAACAACTGATTTGGAATTTTAATGAACAAACAGAGAAAGAACTATTTAAATGTCAGAAGGATTTCTTCTTAATACAAAATAGTAGATTAACATTCCAAGAATATAAGATGTTAGCGAGGTATGCTAATCACGTTCAAACACCATCGAGAGCATTGGCTAGGATCATTAATCAATCAAAAACATTACAAATTTCGGAAATACAATTTAATAATAAAATGTATTCTAAAACAGAGGATATTATTAATATTTTTGAGAAAATATATACAAAAATTTATGATGGGCAAAAGGATATGTCCTTGCATAGAATCTATGAACAATTTTTACAATCAATTAAGTTTCCAAAAATAGGAGAGGATATTCAAAATGATTTAGTTAAACCGATATCTGAAGAAGACATAGTATATACAATTCAACATATGACATCACACAAATCACCAGGTCCTGATGGGATGACAGTGGAGTTTTATAAAAGGTTTGCGGATATTTTCGGTAAGATACTTTCAGTTATATTTAACTACATAATTAGGAATACTATTAATGATCTTCATCTTAATGCTTCAAAGACTATTTTTATACATAAAGCCAATTCAGATCCTCAAAACCCCGATAATTATAGACCGATATCATTAATGAATGTAGACATGAAAATTCTAACCGCTATTATAGCATCTAGACTGAAGAAAATCATGACTCATATAATATCCAAAGAACAGGCTGGATTTATGGCAGGTAGACAAACCAGTGATAATACTCTTACATTACATACTATGATAACGAATGCTAAACAAAATAATCTTAATGTCTATGCCCTTATAATTGATGCACAGAAGGCCTTTGACAGGGTCGATACAAATTTTTTGTTTGCTCTTTTACCTTATTTTAATATATCCCATGAATTTGTGCAAATGTTGCAAATATTATATAGTAATCCCTATACTACACTGTACATTAATAGAAGCCTCTCCAAAAGAATACAGATTAAGACTGAAACACGCCAGGGCTGCCCTTTGTTCCCTTTACTATTTAATCTTTATCTTGAACCTCTGTTTTTATATATTAAGGAGAATGTCTATCATAATGTCCCAATAATTTATGTAACTAAAATTTTAATGGCAGCTTTTGTTGATGATCTTAATATTTATTGTGCATCTCCAATATCTGACACTGATAAATTATTGAAGGCTGTTAATGATTTTTCAGAAGTCTCTAACTACAAAATTTACTTGGAAAAAAACAATATTTTTCCTTTAAAGACACTTAAACCTTTTTCGTTATTGCCTTTGGTTGGGCAGGTAACGTAAAGAAAAAATTAAATACTTAGGTATTGAGTTTTCTACAGATAATAAAGACTTCTGCAATAATAACATTAAAACAATTTGGGACCAAATAATTTCTGATTTTGGGAGGTGGAAAAATTTATGACTGCCATGCACTAGCAAAAGTTTCAATTGTTAAAATGAATGTGTTACCACGATTACTTTATATTTTTAGGTCAGCCCAATTAATACTTTCGAAGACATTTTTTAAAAAAATTCATAATGAATTGGCTAAATTCATTTGGGAACCAAAAAAACCCAGGATATCTTATGATAAATTAATGACCCCAAAAAATAAAGGAGGATTGGAGTTGCCTAATTTCGAATTGTACTACCTAATCGTGAACTCTAATAGAATTCTAAGAATTGCCAACTATGATACAACTAGTACCAAGTGGACACCAACTTGGGTGATTTTGAATTATAAATATATTTTAAAGTTAAACATTAATCATAAAGCAATACCTTTTTATGTAAAGATACTTTGAAAATTTATGGGATTATTGAACACATTAAAACAAACATATTATCTATACAAGATTTATTTCAATCTTTGGATCTGGTTCAGTATATGATGGTTTTTCAACCCTTTCATAGGAATCCTAATTTAAAATTGAACAATCAATTAATTGATATTAAAAAGTTTCCACTAATAGTTAATTTAACTTTGATATATACAAATATCTGGACTGGTCGGCCAATCAAATAAGACAAGAATTTAACTTACCTAAAAATTATCTTGTTATTTTGAGACAAATTAGAGAAGTTGCTATGAGCTACTTTATAAATTTTAAACCTGAAGATGAAAATGTTAATAAATGCTTTGAGTTGTGGCAAGCCCTCCAACAGGATATTAAATATATAACAACAACAAATAAATTAATTAAAGAATTTAAATTTCATGATAAAATTCTGTTATCCAACTATTGGGAAGAAAAAATTTTAGTGACAGACAAAAGTAATATGTTAAAAGCAATTGACCTGACTATCAAATCTACTTCTCTTCAAAAATTGATGTATACCGAGTTGATGATATGGAATAATACATATTATACACGCCTCACCCTGCATAAATTTAATTCTAAAAATTCTCCAACTTGTCCATACTGTAAAAATCAAATGGCTGATCTTCTTCATATGTTCTGGAGCTGTAAATGCATATATAAGCTTTGGAATTCCCTTAAGATTCAACTTCAGAAGATGGGTTACCAAAGTACAACGTTGTCATGGAAATTTACGATTCTACATATTCCCCCGAAAGAACTCCCTAGATCACAAAGTATTATATATATTAATATTTTTCTGTTAATGAAGCTTTATATAGCCACTAATTGGTTAGACCCATCTAAAACATCTTGGGAAAACTTTAGAGTTTTGGCAAAAAGGCATATATTAGCTTATAAACTTCTTTTAAGTCTGCATAATAAAAACATTAATAACCCCAAAATTTGGGAACAGATATTTCATATTATATTAGCATAATACTTTTAACTTGAAGGTATTCACACTTATTTATTTGCTTGGAGAGAACTTTGTATTTAAACCGTATATTACTGGAAATGTTATTAATTACTTTTTGTTTTTCCTCTATTCTTAATGTTTTACATGGAAGCATTCTTGTAAATATTGTATATTTGTTTGGTGTGATGGTTAGTGATATTAGTTAGTAGTCGTTTGTTTTGTATTTTTTTCTTTAAAATGTTGTGTTTGTTTTTACTTGTGTATGAAAATAATATAACAATAAAGATTTATTATGGAAAAAAAATAAAAATGTTTTCTAGGCTTACTCTTAAAATAAACGCAAAACTCTATACAGTCTTTTTCCTGCCATTATAACAACCTGCACTCCACCAAACTCATTATAACAAAGTGAATTAGCACAGCCCCACACTCCAATGAAATCAGATACCTTAATTCTATTTTACATCACAGTCTTTCACCTGAAGAAGAGATGCTACCATTAAAATGCAATATCACCCTGGGAAGTTTGAACAAAATAAGACAGTACTTCATCCCTGCATTTAAGGCTCACCATTATAACTTCCTAAACACTCTGACCTCTGTATTCTTTATCAACAAGCATCAGTACTACTTACTCAAGGTTAAGATAAGATTTTGCCATTTATTTTAATTTGCTATGATCATTGTACAAGCTCACCTTGAATCCAAGCTATCAGTTTATTTATTCATAATCGAGGCAGGAACTAAACTGTCATTAACAGATAAGACATGTTGGCATGACAGATCCCAACATATCCTCACCTTTGGAACAAACTTCCACTTTGTGGCAAGGGGAGTAGCACCCTTTCCATCTTTAAGGTAAACCTAGAAAATTGGATGGATGGTCTCAGAATCTGCACAGGTCTATCTTGCATTGCCTTCCGAAGGCTGCAGGGAACTTAAGAAGAGGGGTTATTGACTAGTCTCATAATGGTCTGCAGACTGGCTGCTTACTTATGTACCTGTAATAATTTATTTATCCCCAATAACTGCAGGAAGAAAAAAGAAGGATGCAACCAGTGAAATGGTGCTGCTAACACCTAATGCAATTCTCCATATTCACTTGATACCCTAAATTTGTATCTCAGATGTTACCTTAAAGATCAGGTTTGTATATCTTTTACAGATTTTGGTGGCTTTCTTTATCTGCAGTACGGAGCACTTTCTTAGTTTTGTTTCATTCAAACATGTGATGGCATTTTGTTTGCAGTGACAAAAATACCTGATGTTAGCCAACACGACCATGACTCATTTGAGACAGCACACATACCAAATGTGGCAGTTATATCATATATCATGGATGCAGAATTTCTTAGGTTTATAGGTTCATAGGTTAATATTAGGCTAGCTGCCCTTGCTGGCCATTTTAAACCTAGCCAGTTTCCCTTTTTGTGCTAGAAATAACTTATCCCGTTTGTTTATAGATTGACCTTACCCATCTCATGGTCAATAATTATGCATTACCCTGAAGGAGAATAACTAGGATCATACCATAGATAATTTGAAGGGGGCCATACATGAGATAAAGCATTTAGGAGCTGCATTTGTCCATGTATGGTGAAAGTCCTGGTGTAAATATTCTGTTTCCCATCCATAGATCTAAGTTGTGCTTGAAAATGGACAGGGATTAGCATTTATGTGGATAGGGAGTCTGTTCCACAGCAACATTATCTTTTGTGAAATATACTTGTCCCTCCAAACCATTCTGGTGATGTTGCAGAAGATGTTTAGGTCCTTAGACTGAGTATTTCTGATGCCATTTGACTTGCTGATGTGGAGTAAATCCATCAGTAATGGGTCAGAGGATGCCTTGTATGCCAGACACAGGTCACCTCTTTGTCATCTATAGGATACCGAGTATAGTAACAGGACTTAACATCAGTCCATGTAGGACATGTTTTTCAGGCCTTGTATCCTTTTAGTAAGGTTTGGTTTCTCTGTGGTCATTCCATTTGTTGCATGTTTTTTGACAGATATGAGACAAAGGGGATATATATTCAATGGCTGTCCTAATGACGGCTGAGTAAAGGGGACAATGACATCCATAGATCTAGACACAATCCTTTTGTTTATAAGCTATGCAATATAGGAGGATTTTCTTACAACAACTGATACATGTCAGTCAAACGTTAGGCCACTGTCCACATAAGTTTCAAATCCCAAATTAAAGGGTCAACTCTTTGGAGTGTATTGTCATTGTAGTAATCCGGTGGGGTAGATGACTTCCCAAAGTATAGAATAATGCATTTTACTTATTTATTTTCATTTTATTCTTTTCTGTGTCTGGCAGCATTTTTCTTTCAGGTGGAGGGACATCAGGAATGGGTGGTGTGTATGTAGACACAGATCTTTCACTCCTCTGAATGTTATGAGCCTGGCCTCAACACCTGTGGGTTTGATTCATTTGCTGCCTATAGTATTGAAAATATCACTATTGCTGCTGTAATAGCTGAGTCTGTAGCAACTGCTGCATCTACACAGCTTTCCATGTCACAAAGGCTGATATTTTGTCAACCTCATGTTGGAATAAAACCCACAACCTTCTACACCAAAGATGCATGTGCTACCTGGAGCACCACTGACATTGTAAAGGATTTAGTGTATGTTGTGGTTGTCAACCATTTTGTCCAGTACCATTTTCTTCCTCTTTATTTTCTATCTTCCCTACTTGATAAACTTGGTATCATCCTTCATAACTGAACTGGCAATCCTTTTCTCAGTTTGGTCTATTCTTATTCTGCCTGTTGACCCTCTGTCCTGTTTTAATTTGTACTTATTCTTTTATGGATTTTCTTTCTTGGTGCAGCGGTAGTGTTGTCACCTCACAGCAAGAGGTTCTCCCATTCGATTGTCAGCTGGAGTGCACGGAGTGCCTTCTGTGTGGAGTCTGCATGTCCTCCCCGCGGTTGGGTGGCATTCGAAAGACATGCATAAGGGCGTGCCTTCATTGAAGGTTGGATGTCAAGCTGGCACCTCGGCGTTCATGAAAATCTACTGCCAATCATTAGCGGACCGGAGTTCCGCTGTGGCGATCCCTAACCGGGAAAAGCCGAAAGACCAGCAACAACAACAACAACAACAACAATAAACTGTTGTATATCTTTCACATTGTTCTTCTATTCTGCCTTCTTTTATTTCATTATCGATTTATACATTTTTGACAAGGTATGTGGGCTCACCCAAAAGACCTTTTCAGCTGTGATCCAGACTCCACTGGAGCAGAATTTATACATAAAATTAAATAGAAAATTACATAAATTATATTAAACAAGAATGTGTAAATGTGAATTATATTATTAGTCCAAGAAAAGTTGGATGAAATATAAATATAATAAATGACAACAATCCAGTACATATAAATAGATAAGTAATGTACTCTCAAGCTTAATAGATAAGTTACGCACCCACAAGACTATCGTTTTTCTTTTAATTGGTGCAACGCTGCATTGCTTAACCTGGGTCTCCAAAATATTTTCAATTGTATTTATTTTGAAAGTACTCCCTGATCCTGTTGGGAGTACTGCACGAATTATTTGTTGCTTGGCTTCTCTGTGCAAGTTATTTCAGCTTGCAGGTTTCAATGTGGAGAAAGCTTTCTCATCTGTAGCAGTGGTAAGTGAAAGTCTTTTCAAAATTAAACTGGTCTCATTGTTCTTAAATTTTAAGGGATGGACTTCACTATAAATTTGGAGAACAGGGGAAGGCATGCAATTTTGCACTTTGCTTAACTAATTTGTAGAGAAATATGGAGAGTAGAATTAGTTGTTTTTTTTAGAAGCTAACTGATGCATTTTGCTGTCAACAAAGAATATGAACTTACATATTTGGGAAAGGGTGGCTGAAACACAGTTGTGTTTGGTGTAGAATTTAAGGTGTTGTAGCAAAGGTGCACTCAAACATTGGTAGTAGGATGATTTTGTCTTATCTAAAGGTTTTAAGAAAGAACCCCCAAAACTGACAGCTATATCTGCTGCAAAATGGGGCTGTTTACATGATGGTGAGATTTGTGATTAAGAGACATGGTAACTGCAATGAGGAAAGACCTCATTATCAGCTAATCTGTATGTCATCGTTTACTACTGTGTTAATCATCACTTTCTTGCAATAGTTAACATGGGCACCACTCTCCCTTTAACTCTGCCACACATGGGCACACTGAAACATACACACAAATACACACGCACACAGTGATATAACCTGTACCCATCCCTGAGTTGCAGAACATCCCTGATGCCTCATTTTATATCCCCCCCCATAAATCACAGATGATTATAGTCAGTCAGTAATGCCAGACATTAGAGTTTCATACTTCATATTGTATTGAAACTGCATAGCAGTTGCTCTATTAACTTCATAAGTGACTCTGAGTGACATTTCAAAAATTCTCCCTGGTGTCATCTAGTGTTCCTCCAGACATTTTTCTGAAGACCCCCCCCCCCACGCCGGACACCTCCCCATACTTTTCAACTGTCCCTGATTTAGACAAGTCTCTTAACTATCCAAATGTTTGCAGAATGTCCAGATGTTAGCCTCATATTTGTCTTCTGTTCCTCATAAAATTTCTGTTTTTTGGCAAATCATTGAGGACCATAGCTTGCAAATAATGATGGAAATTTGAGTTTTAGACTTCATGTCATTCATTAAATGTATGCTAATGCAAAAGCTGGTATTCTAGGAATGTTCTAACTTTATAAGAGAAATTATTGAAATAAATCCCTTATTAGGGGTCTTTTCTGCCCCATTAATTCTGGCTTTGTCCAGATTTCTTGTGCTACAAGGTTGAGAGGTATGCATTATAGCTGCCTCTTCCCTTGTAACTTACAAACTGGTGTAGCTCTTGAATAATGTCAGAGATTAGAATGTTGTACTTATTATGTGAAACAAATGCTACCATAGTAACTTTGTAGTCAGTGCAGTGGCTAAATGCTGCTCTTTCCTGTGACAAGGGTGCAAGGTTTGAAGTCTTCTCGCCCTTTCTTTACATTTTTTTCAGTTTTAGGTAATATTTACTTTACTTTACTTACCTCATGGCACCCAATATGGCATGACATTACACATATGCCTGGTGTCTAGTGTTCCCAACTACCCCGATATTGCAGAATTTGCTCATTCAACTAGCGGACTGTGGAAGTGTGACAGCTCTCTGACACATGTACATTCACACATTCATGAGTATAAATACACACACACACACACGCACACGCACACGCACACACACACACACACACACACACATGCACATGCACACGCACACACACACACACACACACAGACACACACACACACACACACACACACACACACACACACACACACACACACACACACACACGCACACACACACACACACGCACACGCACACACACACACACACACACACACACACACACACACACACACACACACACACATCTACCCTACTAATCCCCTAACTAATCTCCCTACTGCAACCACCCAGGCAGACACATATTTACACATATTTAAACCTGGTCGATTTCTTTGAAACAGTCACCAAGGCCATTGATGAGGGGAAGGTGGTCCACACAGCCTACCTGGACCTCGCAAAAGCCTTCGATACAATACCCCACTCGGGCATTATAGATAAGCTCACCAGCTTAAATATAAACCCCTATGTCACTAGATGGGTTGCAAACTGGCTCAAGGACAGAACCCACATGGTTAGAATTGCTGGAACCATGTCAGACTCCAAACCAGTTACAAGTGGCGTCCCACAAGGCTCAGTCCTGGGACCTCTCTTGTTCGGTATATATTTCTCGGAGGTACAGGCCAACACGGAAGGACTGTGGCTGACCAAGTTCACAGATGACTGCAAACTAGGTGCCATAATCGACTCTCCAGCCGACACAAGCATCCTACAAAAGGGCCTCATAGAAACAGACAACTGGTGCCAGAGCCATGGCCTCAAGCTAAACGCCAAAAAGTGTATAGTCATCCCCTTTGGCAAAAACAAAGTGCCCACAAATTATCACATAGGTAGTAATCCATTAAGTACGGAAGAAGTAATTAGGGACCTGGGGACCCAAGTTGATAGCAATCTCTCATTTGACAACCACGTGGCCAAAGTGGTTAGAAAAACATTTTACATAGCCCACCTAATCATGAAGGGATTCACATCTAGATCAGGGGAGGTCATCGTGCCTCTTTACTCATCCCTCATTAGGCCCATAATTGAGTACAATGCCCCTTTTGGGATGTACCTTACCAGACACCTGCAGCAATTGGAAAGACCCCAAAAGTACCTCACCAAGAGGATCAAAGGGCTCAAACAGATGCCATATGCTGCCCGGTTAAAGAAACTCCAGCTCTACTCAGTGGCATACCGCCTGCTCAGAGGCAATCTGTGCCTGACGTATAAAGCCATGTCCAACCCAGAATTAATGGACATGCTGCACCTCAGAAAATCCAAATCCCATCGAGCTACGCGCTCGAGAGACTTGAACCTCAGCACTGAAATAAATAGGACATGCTGGAGGTTCAGATTCATAACCCAGAGGCTCCCTTCACTCTGGAATAAAATCCCAGTCCAGGTTAGGTAGAGTCCCTCATTGACTCTCTTCAAGAGGAATCTTGATGAGTGGATGGGAAATCGTAGGTTTACCCCAGGTATCACTTCTGTGTCACTGTTAGACAGAGGCACAGTATACTAACCTGGAAAAAGGGCATAGCAAAATTCATTTAAAATGGGTGGCGAAAGCCAAACACACTCTGGCTAGGCTTATAAATGCCCTAGGGCAGATAGCCTAGTATGAACCTATGAACCTATATACTCATAAATGCAACCCCAACATATGTACATACATGTACACACAACCACTACACCACCTGTCAGCTAAACTCACTGGCACTTACCTCTACCACAATGGGTGAACACAAGCTTTTGACTGTGTTCATTAACACAAGTGCACACGAGTGGATGTGTTAATTTATGTAGTGGAATGATTCTTACAATCACATGACTGTAAATGTCTTACTGCAGGCATTTCCCTGGGAGACCACATGGTTAATTAGCATATGTCTCGCTCCTGGAATGTTTGAATACTGTTTACATGGCCAAGAGGCAGCCCACCATCATTTTCCAGCTTTATGACACCCGTGCAGATGGACAATACAGTTACAACTGCTGAATCCTACACAAATGCACTCTATAAGCACTTACAGAAGTGCATGGATCGTTCTATCCCAAGCAGAACCAAGACGCTATCCTCCAAAAAAAGAAAGCCAATCTGGTGGTCCCCTGCCATAAACAAACTGTACAACAGAAGGAAGAAACTGTTGCAAAAGAGAGTAAAATCCCATGAGTGGAGGAGCTCCCTAGTCAGCCTCAGTAAGAAGCTAAAATCCCTTATAAGATCCTCCAAAGCTAGCTACAAAAACAAAATTGCCAATAAATCCAAGGACAACCACAAAGCATTCTATAGCTATGTCAAGAATCTAGATGGCAACACCCAGATCTGCTCTAAGTTACAGCACAAAGGTACGAAAATTACAGAACCAACTGATATTGCCAACATCCTGGCAGATCATTTCAGTGCTAACTTTACCCCCCCTCTCACCCCCTAAAGGGCCCATATCTATACAGGAAGAATGCAGAGTCCCTGTAATCACAACTATGCAGGTAAAAGCTCTACTCTCTAAAGCAAAAAACACAGCATCCATGGGACTGGATAACATCCCAGGCTGTGTTTTACACAGACTTCAGAACAAACTGGCTCTCCACTTAAGCACCATGTTCAATAATAGCCTTGCATCAGACTTTGTGCCCACTGAATGGTGCACAGCAACAGTTATCCCACTCCACAAAGGGGGAGCCACCACTGATCCCGGGAACTATCGACCTATTAGCCTGACGAGCCTGGTCTGCAAGGCTATGGAATGTCTCATCATGGAACTCATAAACAAAGACATTGGTAACCTCCAAACTCTGGATCCCACCCAGTTCGGGTTTGTGAAAGGCAGATCATGCCTCCTGAACCTGATCAACTTCTTTGAGGCAGTCACCAAAGCCGTGGATGAGGGTAAGGTGGTTCACACAGCCTATCTTGACCTCGCCAAGGCTTTCAACGCCATCCCCCATTCTGGAATTATAGCTAAACTCACTAAACTAGGTATACAACCCTACGTCACAAGATGGGTTGCCAACTGGCTCACTGACAGAACCCACAATGTACAAGTTGCAGACTCCAAATCTGACCTCAAGGCAGTGACAAGTGGAGTGCCAAAGGGTTCCATCCTGGGACCTCTCCTGTTTGGTATCTACTTTTCTGAAGTGCAGCCTAACACAGAAGGCCTCTGGCTAATGAAGTTCGCAGATGACTGCAAACTAGGAGCCATAGTCAAGTCCCCAAATGATGTGGACATCCTAGAGGAGGGCCTCACTGAGACAGATGCCTGGTGTCAGAGCCATAGCCTCAAGCTCAATGCCAAAAAGTGCAGTGTCATCCCCTCTGGCAACAACTCTGTACCCATGAACTACCCCATAGGCAGCAATCTACTTAACACCGAATGCGTGATAAGAGACCTTGGGACCCAGGTGGACAATAGTCTCTCCTTTGATAGTCACATTGCCACAGTAGTCAGGAAGTCCTTCTACGTGGCACACCTCATCCTAAAAGGGTTCTCATCCAGGAAAAAAGAGGTCATTGTTCCCCTCTACTCGTCACTCATTAGACCCACAAAGAGGATTACTGACCTCAAACAAATGCCCTACACTGACCACCTCAAAAAACTCCAGCTTTACTCCATAGCATATCGCCTACTCCAAGGTGATCTCTGCCTAACATATAAAGCTTTGTCAAACCCAGAGCTGTTGGACATGCTACACCTAAAGAAATCCCAATCCCTCCAAGCTACACGCTCTAGTGACCTAAACCTTGTCACCACAATAAACAAGACATGCTGGAGGGATAGATTCCTGTCCCAGAGACTTCCTATACTCTGGAACAAGCTACCCATCTATGTCAAGCAAAGTTCATCATTAGCACTCTTCAAGAAAAATCTTGATGAGTGGATGGGAAATAGGAAATACACCCCAGGGATCACTTCTGTGTCTCTGCTGGACAGTGGCACAGGAAAATAACTTTCTTGGGTGGCGTAAGCTATGGTACCTTGCTGGCTAGACTTATGTAGGCCCTTGGGCCGATAGCCTAGTACCTACCTATGAACCTATGAACCTATGAAGACGTGCTATTCCATAATCTTTGTTCTTTACACAGTAATGAATCCAAAGCTTGACATACTGGAAACAGTATTATCAAAATACTCTCTTTAGACAATGTCAAATGTTTATGATAGTTCGCAACAAATCTGAATGAGTCCAGTATCTGCACTCTGTTAAAAATAGTGCATAACTTCCTACACACACACACACACACACACACACACACACACACACACACACACACACACACACACACACACTCACACTCACATGCAGTCCCAATCATAATTAACTGCAACTATGTCCCCAACCTTTGGAACATGTGACACGACATGAAACAAAATTAAATCCAGCTATTGCCCTCTTATTTACATGATAGGACAGTCAAGCATTTCCAGGACTATTTCTTCAAAACTGACAATAGAAAATAACCATGTTGTCTAGCACTACAGACTCATGTCATTCCCAACCCCAGCTCAGAAAGGACATCAAGAAGTGCTGTCCTACTGTATCTACCGTATGTGACATTCCTACTGATAAATATAAAAGAATCTGATGCAACTTGAGAGACTGGCACAAAAATCGCACCATGTACTTTCAGGCTGGTGGGAACATTATTGCATGTTTTTTGGGAGAAATATGATATGTCCCACCCAGGACCAAATCCTTGTAGTTAAATGGGACTTTTGATAATATTTTAGTCTGTATCCCACCCCATGTTGGGTGATATCGATAGCACCCTTCTCTATGTTATGATTTACTCTGAGGTCACCATTTCTTCCAGCAAATATAATATAGTGAGAATTAAAGCTCTGGTCAGTCAGCTAGACCTAATAAATGAGATTCAAACATACCTCTGAATTGTCCAGAGTTTTGCAGAATGTATGTCTTGGTCTGTTCCTCATTACATTTGTGGTTTATCAGCAAATCATTGAGTATTACATTTACTAAATTACATTTGAATTTCAGATTTTATATCCTTCAGAAAATGCACACTAATGCAAAACCTGCAATTTTAACCACTTCCTAAGTCTACTAAGTCTATAAGAACAATAGTTACAATCTGTCCCTCATTTTGGGCCTTTGTTGCTCTTGAAGTGAATTTTATGGCATCCATATCTCAAACTTAATAAGTTTGTTATGATCTCAGACCTGATCATAATCCCATATGTAATCTGCTATTTTGTTCCAATAAATCTTCCCACAAGGGTGCCTTGAGTAGTCAACTTTGATTAAGCAAATAAAATAAATAATTTCTTTATATAAGGCAGCTAACTGAAGAGTCATTTGAAACTCATGGCATCAGATAACGTATCTCCTTTATTCAATCAAAAGCAGAAAACACCACTTATATCACCCAGATTAAGGTTCATTTCCTGCCACAGTGTTAAGAGTGATCAACATTGCTTCCTGATACAAAGTGTTATGTTTGAGGTTTCACCTGACCAGTATTACAGACCTAAATATATTCAGTAGTTTTCTTTGTAAAACTGGTACCACGCCTCATCCTTTTGTTAGATTCAATACTGGGTAAGCAACAGTGTCGCTTCTATTATTACTCTCAAATAATTATAACATGAGCCTTTCTCTGACATGTTTTGTTGTGACTGTTTTAAAGCCACATGCGTGTCAATTGTTTGCTGACTATAACAAGCTTGTACCACTGCCTACATATACTACTACAATGAATAATAATATTATTCTTCCTGCATGGATGAATGAAATGATGAGTAAATTACTAATCATCACTTCAAAATTAATTACACTTCATCTATGAGGCAACATGTATTGGGCAAGACAAAAGAACAGGAAACAACTTGTAGCTTGATAAAATGAGACATGGCAAATCATGCTGTTCAGATTAGCAGGAAATGAAACATATGGATTTATTGCCATTCATAGTAGTAGCAGAAAATGTACCTTAGTGAATACGTAAGAGTTTCACAAGAATCTTATTAAGAAGCATAGTTATCTACACAGCTCCCTGTCAGGCCCTTGCACGTACATTCTTGAAAACTCCATGTAGTAGCTCGAATGCTGATATTTCTGACAAATGGATTAAGAAATGTTTTAATTCAAACGGAAAAAAAGTACAGCAAAGGAAAGCAAAGCAATTGGTTGAAACTGTTAAGCTTAAACAGGAATGAAACTGCTGATTCCATTAATTTTCAGTATAGAAAATAATGTGTTTCTATAATTTATTTAACATTTGTTTGCCAGGATAGTCCAACTGGAAAACAAGTGTCCATTTTCAGCAGAGTCCTGGGGAGAAAAAACTCCATAATTTACAGAGAGAGGAACAATTTACAAAAGAGACATTACAGAGTAGTAGCATACAGATTGTAGACTTTACAGCAGTTAGTATACAATAAGAGGATATTACCCCTTTTGGTTAAAAATATAAGTGTACAAAATATACAGTGAGAGTAGATAAGAACCTGGTAGAGCATTGCAAGATATTTCACAAGTGAATAAGAGTATATAAATGTTTAAGTTTCCATATATACATTCAAGCAAATATACATATAAGAGTATGTATGTATATATATATATATATATATATATATATATATATATATATATATATATGTCTATATATATATATATATATATATATATATATATATATATACACATACATACATATACATGCACTCATATATAGGTTATTGCTCACACATGGATAATTATAGTTAGAGTACATTGTTTTGCCCAGGACAGATGGAGTGTAGAAATAGTGAGTGGATGAGGCTTCAGTGGGTCAATTACGGTTGCAAAGATAGTTGGTGAAGAGGTATATTTTAAGTAGGCTTTTGAAGGAGGGTGTGGAATTTTGTAGTCTGAGGTCAGGCGGAAGGTTGCTCCAAATAGTGATTTCCTGAAGTTGTTTTTGCATGTGATGGTTTCAATTAAGGCTTTGTTGGAGGACTGAATTTGTCTATTTGAATTGTAGAAGTTCAGCATGCCAGTCAGGTCAGGGGGTTTCTCGGGACAGTACAGAATTAGACAAGGTAGGCTGAGTTGATGATACCTTAATAGGTTCAGAAATTCAAGCCAGTGCAAGGCTTGTAGGGAAAGGCAGTGGTGGGATCATGATTTGGCATTGGTAGCGAATCTAACAATTTTGTTGTAACAGATAGAAAATTTAT
Source organism: Protopterus annectens (assembly GCF_019279795.1). Classification (NCBI taxonomy): domain Eukaryota; kingdom Metazoa; phylum Chordata; order Ceratodontiformes; family Protopteridae; genus Protopterus; species Protopterus annectens. The sequence goes on along the minus strand of NC_056726.1, from coordinate 777,500,988 downwards.
TAAATTCAGTTTTGTAAAGATTATTTAGAATTGGGGATGCATAAAGTAGAGTAGTTAGGAGGTGGATCCTGGCTACTGCAATTTTAGATTTGGTGGTTAGATAACTTTTACAGCAATAGAGGGAACCTAGCTTTTTGTGGACTTTAATGATGGTTGTTGATATGTGCTTTGTGAATTTGAGTTGCTGGTCAATGGTAACTCCTAGGAGTTTAGCCTCAGTGACAGGGGTGATTTGGGATTTGTTGGCGGAAAGTATAGAGAAGATAAGATTGCTTGTTTTATTAGAGTGGAATACCATTAGTTGTACTTTTTTGGGATTTAGTATGAGTTGAGAATTTTTAAGCCAGTTCTCTATTTCAGAGGAGGCTTCTTGGGTTTTTTGTTGGAGAAGTTGCATGTTGGGTGCAGAGCATATGAGAGTTGCATCATCAGCATATTGGACTATGTCAGCTTTAGATGTAGCTGAGTGGAGTTAGTTTGTGAAGATATTAAAAAGAAGGGGTACTGAGACTGATCCTTGTGGCATTCCTAAGGAGGTTGGGAGTAGGAGAGATAGAGAGTTATGCCATTTGACGGATTGTTGGTGGTTATCTAAATAGCTTTTAAACTAGAGTGGGGTGGGGTTGTTAAGGTTGCAGTCAGACAGACAAGATAATAGTTTATTATGTGAGACTGTGTTGAATGCCTTGGATAAATCTAGGAAGGTCACTGAGATTAATTTACCTCAATTCCTGTGGGAGTTATAGTATTATAGTATTGGTGAATTTGAATAGGGCAGTGGTGGTGCTGTGGGATGGGTGAAATCCATGTTGGGTTGAGAAGAGCAGGTTATTGGTGAGGAGATAGGAGAGGGATTGGTGATGAATACATTTTTGTAGGATCTTAGTGAGGGGTGAGAGAATTTCAATTGGTCGATAATTGGAAAGTTCTAGGGAGTGGCCACCTTTGTGGAGTGGTATGATATATAAGGTTTCCACAGGGATGGAATGTTGTGTTTGGTGATGGATCCATTTAGTAGAAGTGAAATGGGATAAGGTTATAGCTGTGGATGCAATTTGGAGGTATTTGGAAGGAAGGTTATTGGCTGCAGGGGTGGTTGGTTTGAGTTTGGCTAGAAGTTTTTGGATAGTAGAGGTAGGAACAGACTTAAGTGTGAAAGGTATGGTATTAATTTGGGCCTGAGGTAGTTGTGGGGTGTTGGAGGAAGTGATGTTATTTAAGAGTTTGAGTATAAAGAGCAGCACTTGGAAAAGCCTCACATAGTGATGAATTGTTTCATAAAACATAGCTGTTTTATAGACAATCTTATTATAAAGCAATTACCTCACTGTGAAGCCCGTGCCCTGGCCCAGCAATCAATGAGCCTCAATCCTCACCACCAACACCAGTGAGGGGCATCTCATATAGGAGGAAAGGATAACAAATACACATAGTAAAGTGCAATTTCCCTTAAGAGCACACAGAGATCACAGTCAGTCCAGGGGTGGTCGCTGTCTTGCTCTTCAGTTCCTCAATAAGACTCCCCACTGGCACAGATATATGGTCCAGATCTCAGCCTAGTGGGCAAGCTAAAACTTTCAGCACCCATTCTGTCCAACCAGTGCTTCATGTTCCTGCCCAAGTAGCTGACACACACACACACACACACACACACACACACACACACACACACACACACACACACACACACACACACACACACACACACACACACACACACACACACACACACACACACACACACACACACACACACACACACACACACACACACACACACACACACACACACACACACACACACACACACACACACACACACACATACACACACACACACACACACACACACACACACACACACACACACACACACACACACGCACACACACACACACACACACACACACACACACACACACACACACACACACACACTGAGAAGAGTTTATACAACCACACAGACACTCCTTGGGAAGGCTGGCACAGGTTCTCCAGCTGTGCCCCTTTTCCCCAGACTATATGGTAGTACTTGCTGTTACCACCCACTAATATGTATCAACTACTCAAAGGCCCTTAAAAGGGTGAACAATTATTACTGTGCAATATTATTATCCAATTGGTAGTATATCCCAGGGCTAAAGCCATTAGATTGGCTTTGTACAATTTTACCAAAGGCATGCAAGTACTCTAAAGAGCTGAAATTATCTCTACAAAAACAGCCACAGTTGAAAGGGTTTAAAAATATTTAATAACAAATAGTCAAAACCCAAGACAATATGTTTTACTACACACTGCTAGTCAAGAGGTCAGAGATCACAGAGAAATACTTAAATAATTCAGTAGTACAGTTCTGATATCACAGAAAAACACTTCTAATCTTTCTAGTTTCTAGCTATTTCTAAGAGAAAACACAAGTCTAAGATAAACTTACATATAGAGCAAGACAGTGCTGGCGAGTTGGGTGGTCAAGACAAAAATGCTTAATGCCCTCTCATTCTCTCTGTTTTTAAAATCACATTCTGGGTTCACATTACATCATACTTCCCCAGGTTTGCATTACATTCTTCTTCACACTTCCCTGGGTTCCTAGGCTAACAGAAACTACATTTACATTCTTCACCTCTAGGCAGAAACCAGAGCAATAAAGGACATATATGCATGCAAATTCTGGCCATTAACTCTGGCCTTAAAACAATAGCAAGAATTCATTCATCTAGACTGTCCAGAGTCGTGTTTACATCAAAGGGTCACAAAATGCTTTACTTGGTCAGTAGAGTGCACTGTTACATTTTTTTCCAGTTCCACATGTAACACTATTTTTACCATTTATGACAACAAGCCTGTGGTTTACATTGATATTTACAGATGACAGAATTATCTCCAAAATTCTATCTGGCTAGGCTGGCAGCCTTCAGCTGTCTTCACCCAGTCTTCACATATCTCCCCCCTTGAGAATTCAAGCTAGTTTTTCAAGTGACCCTTGAGAAACGCTGCTTGAGGGAGGTAGATCTATCTGAGTATACCTTACACTGTTCTCTGTCTTGAGAGCCCATCTGCATTGGCATTGCTAATCCCACTGAAGTGCTGCATGGACATATCATATGCTTGCAACCCCAGGCTCCATCTTAGCAACTTGCCATTTTGCTGGCTGGCTCTGTTCAACTATGTTAGGTGGTTGTGATCTGTCATAACAGGGAATTTCCTTCCATACAGATAAGGCTGAAGTTTCTGTAGTGCCCACACTATGGCTAGACATTCCTTTTCCATAGCTGCATAGCATTCCTTCCTGGGTAGGAGCCTATGACTGAGATAGACCACTGGGTGCTTTTCTCCCTCTGAAGCAATCTGGCTAAGTACAGCCCTCACTCCATAGTTTGAAGCATCCACCTGCACAACAAATGTTGCTGTAATCTAGACTGGCTAACACAGGGGGTCCTCCCAATGCTTCTTTAAGCTTCTGGAATGCCTTCTCACATGCTGGGGTCCACACTACCTTATCTGGTGTATTCTTCCTTGTCAAGTCTGTGAGGGAAGCAGCTATGGTACTATAACTGGGGACAAACTTTCTGTAGTACCCTGCTGTCCCTAAAAATGCCCTCACCTGCTTTTTAGTAACAGGTGCAGGCCATGCCTGAATGACTTCCACTTTGGCAGGTTCTGGCCTTATCTTACCACTCCCCACTCTATGTCCTAGGTGGGAGACCTCTGCTATACCCACCTGACATTTGCTCGGCTTAATGGTCAACGCTGCCCTCTGTAGTTTGCCCAGCACCTCCCTGACATGCTGAAGGTGGTCTGGCGAGGAATGGCTGCAGATGGCAATATCATTTAGGTAAGCAAGGGCAAACCCTCCTGCTCCTCCTAGGATATGATCTACCAGCCTCTGGAAAGTTGCTGGGGCATTCTTCATCCCAAAGGGCATCTTTGTGAATTCATACAAGCCAAAAGGAGTCACAAAGGCTGACTTTGCTCTAGCACTGGGAGTCAAGGGCACCTGCCAGTAACCCTTATTAAGATCAGTGGTTGTAAGATACTTAGCCCCACCCAGTTGCTCTAGTGCCTCATCTGTCCTAGGCATGGGGTAAGCATCTGACTCTGTGTGACTATTTAATTTCCTGTAGTCCACACAGAACCTGGTGCTGCCATCCTTCTTTGGCACCAGCACCACTGGGGAGGCCCAGGGACTGTTGGATTCTTGAATCACCCCTAGTTCCAAAATCTCCTGTACCTCCTCCCTCAGAGTCTGTTTGACTCTCTCAGGCACTCTATAATGGGCCTGCCTAATAGACCTTTGGGGTCCTGTATCCACCTGGTGCTGCCCCAGGTGAGTGCACCCTGGTTTCCCAGTGAACATGTCCCCAAATTCCTGCAACACTGCTCAGATTTTTGAACCTGGGTAGGAGATAGCTCCTGGGTCATTGCAACCCATTCCACTGAGGTGTCTGCCTGAGCCTCACTGAGGAGATCAGTCCCCAGATGTACCTCAGACTCCTCCTGCAATCCACTGCAAATTCTCAGCACAAGGGCCTCCCTATCATGGTAAGGTTTCATCATGTTAACATGGCACAATTTGTGCCCCTGCCTCCTGCCTAGCAGTCCCACCATGTAGTTAACATCACTTACCTTTCTTACCACCTTGTAGATTCCCACTCAAGCTGCTTGCAGCTTGTTGTGTCTGACAGAAATGAGAACCATTACCTGATGCCCTACTCTCTAGCTCGAGCATTCCTGTCATACCACACCTTTTTCTGTTGTTGGACTTCTGCCAGGTTCACATGGGCCAAGCTCATGAGTTCCCTCAGCCTTGTCCTGAGGTTTAGGATGTATGCCACAACAGACTCCTTGTGGGACTCCCATTCACCTTCCCACTCATCTCAAATTAAATCTAGAGGTCCCCTCACCCTATGCCCATACAGCAACTCAAAGGGTGAAAAACCCGTGGATTCCTGGGGAACCTCTCTGTAAGCAAACAACAGATGGGGCAAATATTTGTCCCACTCCCTCTTAAACTGATCTGCAAATGCCTGTAACATGGACTTGATTGTAAAGTTTAACCTCTCAACAAGACCATTAGTCTGGTGATGGTAGGTGGTGGTCTTCATGTGCTTCACCCTACAAGACTTCCACAGACACGCCAGCAGGTCTGACATTAAATTGGCACCTCTGTCAGTCAGTATTTCTTTTGGGAAACCTACCCTGCTGAAAATCTCTAACAAAGCATTTGCCACCCTTTCTGCCTCAATGGAGGAGAAAGACGCTGCCTCAGGGTATCGTGTAGTGTAATCCAGTACCAGTAGGATATACTTGTTCCATGTGGAAATTGGGGTACTCCGAGGACCCACAATATCCATAGCTACCCTCTGAAATGGCTCCTCAATCACAGGCAAATGCATCAAAGGAGCTCTCACCTTGTCTCCTGCCTTGCCTACCTTTTGGCACTGCTCACGGGTCCTGCAGTACCCTATTACATCTCTGGAAATTCCAGGCCAATAGAAGTTTTGCATAACATGGCTCTTTGTACGTTTCATGCCCATATGACCTGCAAAGGGAATATCATGGGCTATGGCTAGAAGCACCAGATGGTAGGCTCTAGGCACTATCAACTGTTGTACTCTCTCACTTTCTAGCCCTTCCTCAGGGGTCCACTCTCTGTACAGTAACCCTTTGTCCCAGTATACAGATTCCCCCTTTCCTTGAGAATCAGGTGCCTCCCTAGCTACCAGCCTCAGGCCTTGCAATGTAGGGTCTGGGAGCTGGGCCTGTCTCAACTCTCTCCTTATAACCCCTGCCAGCTCCCCCTCTACAGGAAATCTGGCATCCTCTGACAGTGGTGCCTCACTGACAGCCTGGGTACTACTACTCACCTCTACCTTTGCAGTCATTCTGTCCAAGGGACCATCAGTACCCCCAAGAAGCAGTGGCTCACCTTTAGTCTCACTGCTACAGGGTAGCTCCCTCACTGAAGTAATGACCTCACCAGTCCTGGCTGCAAGTATGCAGTCTGTCTGGGTCTCCCCCAGGCTACCAGACTTACCTGCTTATCTCCAAGCCTGACTGCATGCAACTGCACAAACACAGGGTACTGCACTATCAAAATCATTCCCTATCAGGATATATGCAGGTATATCCTCAACACACCTACTTGATGGCTTCCTTTTCCACCCTCCCAGTCAAGGTGAACTGTAGCCAAAGGTATTTGGAATGGGATCCCTCCTAAAGCCCCGACTGGAATAGACTGCCCAGGCAAATAGTGCTCCTCTGTAACTATTGCAGGCTTTACAATGGTTATATCAGAGGCTGTCTCTCTCTTGGAAATAGCCTCTTTGCCATTCACTACAATAGGATATAACCTCTGGCGGTAGTTTGGTACCCTTCTTGTTCCAAGCCAACCTACTATTGGCATTTTGTCTTTCCCACTTACTGCCTCCCTCAACTTTTGTTCCCCACCTTGCCTCCATGGCCACCTGTATGCCACATGGCCCCAATGGCTACATTAAAAACATTTAACCCTAGCTCCTGGACGTGTACCTGGACTAGTGGCTTCCCCTGCTACTGGCAGATTCTGTTGGGGCAGTCTGGGCTGCCCACCATGGGTTCCGTTAGACCCATGAACAGTACTGGGGATCTCTTTCCTGTGCAGGTCTGCCCTGCTTGCCAGGTATAGGTTTCCCTTCTTCCCCAACTCATCTGAAGTAGCACATTGTGTATCAGCTAACCAGATCCTCATGTCCTCATGCAAAGTGCAAAGGGCTTGTTCCCTCACCAAAATGTCTGCCAGCCCTTCAAAGGTGGTGACCTGACATCTACTCACCCACCTATGGAAATAAGTGCTCAGTTCAGCAACATATTCACACACACTTTCATCTGCCTTGCGTCTATGCTCAAGAAACTTTTTCCTATACGTTTCAGGTGTTGGCTTAAACAATTCTAACAAGTGATTTTTAACAGCAGTATAATCAAAACATGCAACATCAGACATTTTTGACAAAATAGTTAAGCTTTACCATGGAGTAAGGGGGTCAGGAACCCTACCCAGAGCCTTTGGTCAACACCATACTGTTTGCATGCCCTCTCAAACATATGAATAAAACTATCAAACGTATCCTCCTCTTTAAATTGTAGAAACAATTTACTGACCTTTTGTGCTTCTGGGGTCCAGTTACTCCCTTCCCCATTACCTCCATGACTCTGGTGAAGAGTCAGCATTTCCCTCTCATGCCTCCTCATCCACTCCTTTACCTCTGCTTCTGTCTCCAAATGCCTGGCCTCCAACTCAAGTCTCTTTAGCTCCAGATGGATTTTTAAGTCCTCTGCAGAAAGGTTGAGCTGTCCATTTTCTGAGGGTATTATATCTCCACTGCCAGTTTGATTGTCTTCCTGGCTGCTGTTTTCTGATGCAGCTGTAACCAAGGCTGCAGTTAGGTTTGCCTTAGTCAGGTTTCCATGCAACAGTCCCCTAGCCTGGCACATCTCCGCCAGCTGGCTCCTTGTCAGCCTTCCATACTCCTCTGTTGACATGCTGCCTTCTCACCCTGACTAACTAAGCTAACAAAAGAAATAAAACAATTGTAATCTGAACTCTGAGTAGTCACTGTGTGGCTGATTTAGTTTACAAAACACCTTCAAAAATCACTGTACACAAGCTACAGGAATTTACTCTACCCACACCCCTATAAGCCAATTTGTATTTGCCACCAATTAATATGTGATATGGATAGCCCACCACTGCCAAACAATTAATATGTGACACCCATGCCCTGGTCCAGCAATCAAGGAGCTTCAATCCTCACCACTAACACCAGTGAGGAACGTCTCATGTAGGAGGAAAAGATAACAAATATATACAGTAAAGTGAAATTTCTCTTAAGAGCACACAGAGATCACAGTCAGTCCAGGGCTGGTCGCTCCCTTGCTCTCCAGGTCCACAATAAGACTCCCCACTGGCAAAGCTATAGGGTCCAGATCTTAACCTAGTGGGCAAGCTAAAACCTCCAGCACCCTCTCTGTCCAACCAGTGCTTCTTGTGCTTGCCCAAGTAGCTGACACACACACACACATACACACACACACACACACACACACACACACACACACACACACACACACACACACACACACACACACAAAAACACGCACACACACACACACACACACACACACACACACACACACACACACACACACACACACACACACACACACACACTCACACACACACTTCAAGAAGAGTTTATACAACCACACAGACACTCCTAGGGAAGGCTGGCAAAGGTTCTCCAGCTGTGCCCCTTTTTCCCAGACTATATGGTAGTACCAGCTGCCACTACCCACTTATATTTATCAGCTACTCAAAGGCCTTTAAAAGGGTGTCCAATTATTACTGTGCAATATTATTATCCAATTGGTAGTATAGCCCAGGGCTAAAGCTATTAGGGTGGCTTTGTTCAATTTTACCAAAGGCATGCAAGTACTATAAAGAGCTTAAATTATCTCTATAAAAACAGCCACAGTTGAAAGGGTTTAAAAATATTGAACAACAAATAGTCAAAACACAAGGCAATACTTTTTACTACACAGTGCTAGCCAAGAGTTTAGAGATCACAGAGAAATACTTAAAATAATTCAGTAGTCCAGTTCTGACATCATGGAAAAACACTTAGTCTAATCTTTCTAGTTTCTAGCTATTTCTAAGAGAAAACACAAGTCTAAGATAAACTTACAAATAGAGCAAGACAGTGCTGGTGAGTTGAATGGTCAAGACAAAAATGCTTAATGCTCTCTGATTCGCTCTCTGTTTTTAAAATCACATTCCTGGTTCACATTACATCATTCTTCACACTTCCCTGGGTTCCCAGGATAACAGAAACTACATTTACATTCTTTAACTCTGGGCAGAAACCAGAGCAATAAAGGACATTTATGCATGCAAATTCTGGCCATTAACTCTGGCCTTAAAACAGTAGCAAGAATTCCTTCATATAGACTGTCTGGAGCCATGTTTACATCAAAGGATCACAGCATGCTTTACTTGGTCAGTAGAGTGCACTGTTGTTATATTTTTTCCAGTTTCACATGTAACACTATTTTTACCATTTAAGACAACAAGCTTGTGCTTTACATTAATATTTACAGATGACAGAATTATCTCCAAAATTCTATCTGGCTAGGCTGGCAGCCTTCATCTATCTTCACCCAATCCTCACACTCACCATAAGCCATTATATAATGTAAGGGAAATATGTTTTAATTACTTTAACTCTTCTCCACACTTAACTCATCCACTATGATCTTTTGTTCCTTTTCACATTCCTAATTTATTCTACTCTAATTTCTGAAATATTTTGAAATGTTTGTACACTTTGGACATTAATACATTGCGTTTACTATGTGTCCAAGGCACTTCTTCATCTTTGTCCTGTTTTACTGTCACTTATGTGTTATTGCACTCTTGTCTATTTTGTAAGTTTAGTCAGTTTTTGACCCCAGGGTGAGACTGAAATTGGTTAGAATTGATCAGTGCTCTACCTTGGTAAACAAATTCAAATAAATAAATAAATAACCTGAATCAGTCTTTATTGAGGTCTACTTTACTCATTAAAGTAAAGTCTGCACTATATGCATCCATACATTCAGTGTTTTGGAAAGAAAAACATGGTCATCATTTTGCCTTTGAGGAAAAGCAAAAAAACTGCAGTTGTCATAACATTTAAGGTTTTTACTTCCCATGCCCAAGGTGTAAGGTTTGATACTGACCTCTGGAGTTTACATGTACTCACGGCGTCTTTGTGGGATTCCTTCCACCTCCCAAAAATATGCTGGGTGTTTCAAGAATGTAAAGCACAGACTCTAGATGTTGCCTATTGAGGGAACAGTTGTATAGAAGAACTGCATCCAGTGTGATGCACAGTATCCTCTAGACAGAAGAACATGGCCAACATACAGCTCGAACAGACTTCATCCTAGTAAGCAATTCTGTGTCAGGGCTAGACACTTAATGGTCCAAAAATGGGTTGTACATGATTTTGTCAGACTGACTACTGTCCCATAAAAGATAGGCATGGGTATTTGCTGGTGATAAGTGGACTGAGGATTTGGCCTACTCTGACTTACAGTAGGTCCCATGCTAATGGTGGGAGGGGTCTATGTGCTCCTATTGGGTGTCTGCCATAAAACCCAGCAACCCTGATGGTACTGTCTGGGTGGTGTGAAGTTGCCGAGCCTGGGTTACCTGGGATAGCTCTACAGAGCACATAAAACCAATCGTCCTGCCAAACATGAACTAAGGATTGCTACACTCAGTATATGTTCACTGACAGGATGCAGCTTAGAAGTGGATGATGTGATTGTAGGAGAATGGACATCCTCTGTATTTAGGAGGCAAAATAGAATGGCAGTGCAGCAAAGACACCTAGTTTGGAATCCAGAGTCAACTACTCAGGGGAAAGATAGACTAGAAATTGTGTGGGAAATGTGGTTAGGAAAAGACTTCAGAAGTCAGTGAGTGAGGGATGTCATCAGAATTACTGACAAACTCATGGCAATTAGACTCTAGTCTAAGGATAGGGCATTATTCATAATCTCAGCCTATACCCCACAGCAAGGTTTAATGGCGAGGGGAAGAGTGCATTCAGGCAGCAGTTGTAGGACCTACTAGATAAAGCAGGACAATGTAAGTTGGTGCCGATAAACTGGGACATGAATGCATATTTCAAGACAGACAAACAGAAGATGAGGACTGCTTAGGTCCACATGAGTAGAGAACAGGAATAAAGAAGAAGCTATTCTGAACTGTTGTCTGCTAAATCGCTTGATGGTAACCAACACATGGTTCAGCAAGACAGATAATTACAATATCACATATAAAAGTTGTCAACATACAACTCAGATAGACTTCATCTTAGTAAGCAAAGGGCTTTGGGGAAGATTCAGTGATTGCAAAGTAATTCCCCGTGAAATAGCCATCCCACTGCATAAACCACTGCTTGCCACAATTAGCTACAAAGCCATGGTCAGACAAGGTTCTAAGGTCAACAGAGACTAGGCTAAAGACCTAGACGTTGACTGGTGAGAAACCAAAAGAGGTCAAGTGGATATTCAGGCATTAGCACCTCAAGAGGAAACAGAGAGATATGAAGAGGAATAGCTGCATCTCAAAACAGCATATGCTAAAACTATAGAACAGATATGCAGCTGAGCCAGATACAGAAGTAAGGTACATAAGGAAAACTAGCAGTGGAATTCAAAAGTCAAGAAAGTTATTGAAAGAAAGAAACAATGTAGGAAAAAGTGGGAGATAAAAAATATGGTTAAGGCTAAGAAGGAATACTGACAGCGGTGAAGAGAAGAGTGGCAATAGCAGAAAACAAGGGATCAAGGGCGCTCTACCAACGTCTGGAAAGTGACTCTGCAGATTGCACAAAGAAACTATATCAGGTTGCAAGGCACAAACAGAAAAATAAAGTAGATAGTCATCAGACATCCTTCATAAGGGATGCCAGCAACAACCTGCTCACCAGTCAACAGGTCATCAAAGGCAGAGGGAAAGAGTACTTCCAGCAGCTTCTGAAAGGCTAAAACCCCACAGAAGCTGTACTACGCCAACCACAGCCTACAGTGAGAGATGAGGAGGAGCCCATGCTGGAAGATGTAAGAACAGCACTAAGAAAATGAAGTCAGCGAAATCATCAGGTTCAAATGAGAGCATGGTAGATGTGATCAAGATGTTGGGTAAGTTAGGGGAGAAATTAATCCAAATGGTTTTCATAGCAGTATTGAAAGAAAGTGACATTCCAGATGACTGGAGAATAAGCATTCTAGTGCCAGTATACAAGAATAAAGGGAAGTCCACAACTGTGGACAATAAAGAGGTATCAGACTCCTATCATACTGCATGAAAGTACCTCATAAATGAATGCCCAGAGTAGCAGAACGTAAGATGAAAGATGAGCAGCTCATATTCAGATCAGGTTGCAGCCCACCTGATCCGATGTTTGCAGTGAGACAGACAGTTGAGAAGAAGATAATGATGAGCAAAAAGTCCAACTGTGAATTCCTAGAATTGGAGAAAGCATATTGCAAGGTCAGAAGAAACTATTAATCCCCCTTGGGATTAATAGCTTTTTATCTGTGTCATTCGAGGTGCACACCTGTTTGGTTAAAAGGTTAGAAGAAAGCTGATTTGGACAGTCCTGCAATGATGCAAAGTCCCAGAAACATTGTTAGAATTAATGCTGGCTATGTATATGGACCCAGTGGCCCAAGTGCGAACAGTGTTTGGCCTCATAATAGGACTCCAAGTCAGAGTGGGTGTGCATCAGGGTTCTGCTCTGAGCCCACTGCTGTTCATATTGGTGATGGACTACATTAGCAAACAGGTTAGGGGGACAGATTAACAAAGTTGCTGTATTCCAATGATGTGGCATTACAGGCAGAATCTGAACAAGAACTTAAGCCAATCATTGGGGAATGGAATGGAATGCAAAGCTGAAGGCACATGAGATGAAACTGACAACATCTTAGACAGTTATAATGGAAGAAACAGATAAATCAAAGCTGAGATATAACGGAAATAGTGGAACAGGCTAACAGCTTAAAATTAGAAAGGCTACTGCACAACTGGTACAGAGAGTCATGGGTAGTGTGTGACAGAAGAATGCCAAAGAAGCTGAAAAATAAAGTGTGCAAAACAGTGGTGTGACCAGTACTACTGTATGGTACAGAAACTGGCACAGTGAAGGAAGAACAGCTGAGGGCGCTAGAGATGATGGAGTGACTGAGATGAGTGGTAAGATGCACACTGTGGGACAGCCACAGAGATGGTGTCATCAGTGCAGAAGCTCAAATAGCTCCAGTTGCAGAGAAGGTCAAAGAGAACAGATTATGGTAGTTTGGACACGTGTAGGAAAGCAGAGGACAATCTAATGGAAATGGTTTGGGATAGACAGGAAGTAGGGAAAAGGATTCTAGGGCATCCAGCAAATAGATGGGTGATTGTGTGAGAGAAGACCTGTGACTGCCGTATGAATGTCAAAGAAGACATGAGACTGGCATTGAAGCATGAGTGAGATAGTGACAGTTGACATGACACCGTGACCCCACATAGGAATTGGGAAAAGGAGGATGATGATGAGGACTATGATGATGATGATGAAAAATGTAAACCTTGACTTGAACATATAGAAGGTGGAGCAAGGTAATCTTTTATAAAACAAGTAATTCATTATCCTCACCTTGTGCTTCATTTCATATTTTTGTGGGCAGGGACACAAAGCACTGGTTGGACAAAGAGGGTGCTGGAGGTTTTAGCTTGCCCACTAGGCTAAGATCTGGACCCTATAGCTGTGCCAGTGGGGAGTCTGATTGGGTACCTGGAGGGAAAGGGAGAAACCAGCCCCAGATTGACTGTGATCTGTGTGTGCTCTTAAGGGAAATTGTACTTTACTGTGTGTGTACTTATTATCTTTTGCCTATATGGATGCCCCTCACTGGTGTTAGTGGTGAAGATTAAGGCTCCTTGATTGCTGGGCCAGTGCACAGACATCACAGTCACTCAGCTCAATAAATCCCACAGTCAAATCTACATAGTGTTAAGAGTGGGTCTATACCCAGTGTCACCTACTAAATCACTTAGACAGAGGTGATTAGTTTAACAGGACTTAATTGCTAACATTTACATGGCTATCAACTCCATCTATCAATATATACACACACACACACACACACACACACACACACACACACACACACACACACACACACACACACACACACACACGTATATATGTATGTATGTGTATATATGTATGTATGTATTTGTGTGTGTGTGTGTGTGTATATATATATATATATATATATATATATATATATATATATATATATATATATATATATATTGATACATGGAGTTGCTAGACCAGTAAATGGTAAAATGTTCATTGATGACAAACCAGGAAAGACCTTTAATTTAAGCCAGTAATAGAAGGAAAGTATTTGTTAATGGTTTGCCCTATATAACAATTGAACAGACCCTGGAAAAGGGATGTAGCAAATGCTGTCAACTTCCAAGTCATTGTAGTGTAACAAAGAAACTTTGTAATGGAGAAAATTTTACTTAGCAACATTTCAAAATCAGTGAAGCATCAGAAAGGCTAAGGCAGCACTGACTGGGTTGTGGCTAAATGGGAAGTAGATCCTTGTGGCTATGGTACTTGTATGCTGGGATGTTTCTGGTAGATAGTGACCTGACCATGTCTATGCCAAATTAGTTGGCTGGCCAAACTGGGAGTTGGTGGGCCTGCAGTATAGTCCATACCACTATGTCTGAGCTGGGGGGTAGGGGTTATGTGATATGCTCGAGTTAAAAGACATGTAATTCAATAGTTTGGCCCATGTGTGAAGCTAGAAATAATTGGAAGAACTACTGTATAATCAGATGGTCTAGAGACAGAGGTGAAGCACCTTCTATAAAAACAGAATGGAAGCTGGAAGCAACAGGGATATTTGCCTCTCACTGTAGAACGATTACAGAGGGTTACAGGCAGTGGCTTGGAGCGCAGGATCCATACCGGTGATGGCATAATACCCAGTAAGGGCCTATCCAAGACCAGAAAGATAGAGAGGGAAAGACTGAGTGTGAGGAAGAGAGAAAGAGAGAGAGAGAGAGAGAGAGAGAGAGAGAGAGAGAAAGAGAGACCAGGGGGCCTAAAAGCAAATAGACTGAAGGAAAGCCTGGGATACAGTCAATGAAGGCCTAGATACTCAATACGAATGACATTGAGGAGAAAGGTGACTGACTGATCTTGAATAAACTATATAAGTGCTGCCATTTAAGGTCAAAAATTATCTGAGAGCATCTCAAAAAAGTTATCAAACTTAAACATTGATGTGACAAATTAATGTCAGTAAAGGCATGATTTTCTTGAATATAGATAGATAGATAGATAGATAGATAGATAGATAGATAGATAGATAGATAGATAGATAGATAGATAGATAAATAGATAGATAGATAGATAGATAGATAGACTTTGAGAAATGTGTAGGGCTGAATGTTGAATTTGAAAATGTGAAAACATGTAATGTGCCTGCTACTTCAGTTTGGAGTGTGTGAATACTCTGACAGAGCTGTCAGAAACCACCATGTATTAGTTAAATAACAAGATCTTAATCACCAGTTACTGGGTTATAAAAGGGAGTGGTCATCCAGACTCTGCTACACTCATCCAGACTCTGCTACACTTTGCTGTGAAGGAAAGGTTAGTTTGCTTATATTTTTTGTATTACTGTATTGCCTTCTATATTTTGAATACTGTAGTTTGTTTTCTTTACCTTGTGTTTTGCTTGCATTCTGTTTTAACAGCATATTAAAACTTCAAAAGAGACCACAACTCTCTCTGTTCTGAGTCAGGCAGAATTTTTTCCCACCCTCTCACCCATTTAAGTTGTCTTGTTAAATACCACTGTCTTTCTAGTTACCCGCCTCTTATGTTAATCTGACCATATATCTCATTTCTCTCTACTTTCACTGGCTTATGTGAGTAATCACAAAATCATCATTTTTGAAATCCCACCCCTTCAATTATTTAAATTTATTGGCCATCCTACAGTATTTCATAGTACCAAATTACAAAAGTGACCACCCCTTTCAATCCATCTTGCTGTTTTAAAAATAGTAACTCTCCACTAAACCTTAACTTTTTAAATAGGTAAAACTCAAGTTACCTACTTTCACATCTAACTTCTGTAGTGCACACTGCAGAGTGCATTCTTTTCAATCTTACCTTTAAGCATCCCTGTGACTAGCACTTTCTCTAATACCTGCTGGAAAGCACTAGGAAGCCTTAAACTCATACAAACACTGAACTCTCCTTGTTAATAAGGAGAAATTAATAGTAGGCACTAAACAGCCTATAATTGCAAAGTACCTTGCTAAGGAAACAGCTCCTGTACTTTACAAAGAAAAAAAAAAGCCCCAAACCAGGCATGTCCAAGGGTCAGCTGTTGGTGATTTCTCCTGTCCACCTGGTGAATCTGGGCATACTGGGGCAATGCAGCAATTGCCTCATGTACACAGACAACCCTCTCCTCCTACCACCCAACACTACAACCTGTGAGAGATGCACTTACATAGCCAAAATGGAAGCAAAGCTCTCTCCACCCAAGATTGTGCTAAACAGTCAAGAGGAGAAGGTTAACACCCACACTACACCTCAAGCAACACATAGCCCTTCTAAACCTGCACCACCAACACCCACATATAGCAACACTAAATCCACATATGCAGAGGCCCTTAACTGTAACCTGCCCAAGCAACAAAGACCTCTGAAGCTGAAACGCAAACAAACACCAATCACAACCAATGTGTCACATAGTTCACAACACCAGTGTGCCACCCAGCAACAGCCCCTAAGGCAAGACAATGTACCTAACACTTTAGTCATAGGTGACTCTATAGTCCGGCACACTGATGTCCCACTCACCAGGTTGAATAAGGAGAAAATTACAGTCAGCTGCCTGTCGGGTGCCAGGATTCGCCACATAATGCATGCACTCAAGTCACTCCACAACAAGTACAAATATGACTCTGTCATTGTCCATGTTGGAGTGAATGACTTGAGACGTACCTCCCTGGACTACATGAAAAGAGACATGGAAGAGCTCTCGGATCATGTGGCCCAGGCAGGTATGACCCTAGCCCTGAGTAGCATCCTGCCTTCACCCAGAATGATACCACAATATAAGGATAAAATGATTGACTTCAACAATTGGCTAAGCTTATGGTGTCATTCAAAGGGGATCCAGTATCTGTCTGCCTGGGATGACATGATTGACAGACCACGATGCTTTGCCAGAGATGGTCTGCACCTGTCACCCCTGGGATTCAGGTTACTGGCTAAGGCTCTTGCCACCCCTATAGTGCCTTTTTAGGCAAACTTCAAAGGACAAAACCACCACCGTAACAGGTACAAGCATGCAAAATCTGAAGGTAATGCTACTCAATGCTAGAAGTCTAAACCTCAAAATGCACTCTCTCAAGGCACTCCTAAAAATGGAGAACATCGATATCTGTGCAGTAACTGAGACCTGGTTCAAGGCTCCAGAGAGCACCCCTGCAATACCAGGCTACAACTCTTACCACACTTTTCGGCCACCAAACCAGGACCGAAACACTAAAGGTGGAAGAGTGTCAATATTCACCAAGGATATTCACACCACCAGGCTAGTTGGCCAACACAATGTGTCTGAAATTCTCCAAGTGCAACTAACACTAGGTAAGACTGCAATCCAAATTGTAGCTTGCTACAGATCCCCCACCATACCCCAAGATTCTCACTACACCTTTTTAAACATAGTGGAAAATATTAAGATAGAACCAAACACCCTAATACTGGGTGATTTTAACTACCCTGCCATTAACTGGGAAAACTACTCATGTCCCAACACCTTTGCGCAACGGTTCTTGGAATTCATAAATTCCAATGCCCTGGATCAACTAATCCATAGTCCCACCAGGGGCTCCAATATCCTAGACCTAGTCATTACCAACATGGCAAATCAATGCTCCATACCTATGGTCACCCCCTCGTTAGTCAGGTCTGACCATAAGCTAATCACCCTTAACATCCACATCCCAGGCCCACCTCCCAGTAAACAAACCACCATAAAAACTTCTCCAAAGCCAACTTCATGCTACTCAAGTCAGAAGTGACAAACTTCATGACACCCATGCAGACAGGAACTGAAAGTTCAACTGCTGAATCCTACACTAAGGCACTGTATGAGCACATCCACTCATGCATGAATCATGCCATCCCAAATAGAATCAAAATGCTCTCATCCAAAAAAGGAAGCCAATCTGGTGGTCCCCTGCCATAAACAAACTTTACAACAAAAGGAAGAAACTTTTGCAGAAAAGAGGAAAATCCCAGGATGCAAAAACTCCTTACTAGCCTCAGTAAGAAACTGAGATGCCTCATAAAATCCTCCAAAGCTAGTTATGAAAATAAAATTGCCAAAGATTCCAAAGACAACCACAAAGCATTCTATAACTATGTCAAGAATCTAAATGGCAATGCTCAGATCTGCTCTGAGCTAAAACAGAATGGCAATAAATATACTGATCCAAAGGATATTGCCAATATCCTGGCAGATCGGTTCAGTGCCAACTTCACCCCCTCTCACTCCCTAAATGGCCCATCTCAATACCGGAAGATTGCCAAATTCCAGTAATAATGGCCACACAGGTACAAAACGCACTCTCTAAAGCCAAGAATACAGCATCCATGGGACCAGATGACATCCCGGGCTGTGTACTACATGAACTACAATATGAACTGGCACCTCACCTAAGTGTCATGTTTAATCATAGCCTCACCTCAGGTTTCATGCCCACTGAGTGGCGCAGAGCTACAGTTATCCCAATCCACAAGGGAGGATCCACCTTGGATCCCGGAAACTACCGTCCCATCAGTCTGACAAGCCTTATCTGCAAGGCCATGGAGTGTATTATCATGGAACTTATAAACAAAGACAATGGCAACCTTCAAACACTGGACCCCACCCAGTTTGGGTTTGTGGAGGGCCGATCTTGTCTCCTGAACCTGATTGACTTCTTTGAATCAGTCTCCAGAGCCATGGACAAGGGTAAGGTGGTCCACACAGCCTATCTAGACCTTGCCAAGGCCTTTGACACCATCCCCCACTCTGGAATCATAGATAAACTTACTAAGTTGGGTATTAATCCCTATGTCACCCAATGGGTTGCTAAATGGCTTACTGATAGAACCCACACTGTAAAAGTAGCCGACTCCAAATCCAGCTCCAGACAAGTGACAAGTGGAGTACCTCAGGGTTCAGTCCTGGGGCGCTCTTGTTTGGCATCTACTTCTCTGAAGTACAGGTCAACACTAAGGGACTCTGGCTAACAAAGTTTGCAGATGACTGCAAACTGGGAGCCATTATTGAATCCGCAAATGATGTGCATACTCTACAAAAGGGCCTTACAGAAACAGATGCTTGGTGCCAGAGCCATGGGCTCTAGCTCAGTGCCAAGAAATGTATTGTTATCCCCTTTGGGAAAAAACATTTATCCATGAATTACCATATAGGTGGCAGTACACTAAACACAGAAAGTGTGATAAGAGACTTAGGGACACAGGTGGACAGTGGTCTCACCTTCGATAACCACATCGCCACAATAGTCAGGAAATCCTTCTATGTGGCACACCTCATCATGAAGGGCTTTTCATCCAGAAAAAAGGAGGTCATTGTCCCACTGTACTCAACCCTCATTAGACCCATTATAGAATACAATGCCCCATTTGGTATGTACCTCTCAAGACATCTGCAACAACTGGAAAGGCCTCAGAAATACCTCACTAAAAGAATCACAGGCCTAAAGCAGATGCCCTACGCTGACCGCCTTAAAAAACTCCAGCTATACTCTGTCGCATATCGTCTACTCAGAGGCGATCTCTGCTTAACATACAAGGCCATGTCAAACCCAGAGCTGTTGGACATGCTACACTTAAAGAAATCCCAATCCCTCAGAGCTACACGCTCCAGGGATCTAAACCTTGTCATCACTATAAACAAAACATGCTGGAGGGATAGGTTCCTGACCCAGAGACTCCCCAGACTCTGGAACAGATTGTCCATACATGTCAAGCAGAGTGCCTCTTTGGACCTCTTCAAGAGGAACCTTGACGTTTGGATGGGAGAAAGGAAATTCACCCCAGGGATCATGTCAGTCACCCTGCTAGACAGGGGTCCAGGAAAGTAAATAATGTGGGAAGAAATAGCCAGGGAATTGTTATGGCTAGGCTTGTATACGCCCTAGGGCTGATAGCCTAGTACCAACCTATGAACCTATGAACCTATGGTCTGGCTAAAATCAGGAAGTTGTCTCCTCATCTGGAGGATCATGTGATATAAGACACAGAAAGCATGGAGTGCAAAAGCCCAGTCAGGGCTAACCTGTGATGTGCATTTTGTGGAAGGGCCTGTTTATGAAGCATGTAGGGGCTTGTAGCCTTGGACTTCATTTTAGTCAAAATATGGGCTCTGAAATGAACACTGTTGGTAAAAAATAATTTAAGATACTATGTTTGTTTTGTATTGAAATGGAAGCTATGAATACAATTGCTTTATTTTATTAGGCTGTATGGATTAATTGATAAACCTATGTTTCACATAACTGTTGCCTCCAGTGTTTTATATTAAACAAACAAAAAAAAACAGAGTGGAGGGTGGCAAGAACAGATGCATTCACTTCACATTGCAGAGGGATTATATATGGATACAGGCAGGAAAAAAATACAAATTTGAGGAATAAAATAGAACATACATAGTGCATTAAAGTTTTACTTGTGATAGTTTGGGATTAACTCCTTAGGCTATAGGAGGTTTTACTTATGAGCTTTACTGCTAGTGTTGACTATGTGTCTGGAAGGAGGAGTTTGAAGAGAAGAGACCCAAAAAGGAAATCTGTTGTTTGATTTACTGGTAACAAATTGGTTTTACTGAATGTAACAGTGGTGCTGCGGTAGCGTTGTTGCCTCACAGCAAGACGTTGTCCCGTTCGATTCTCAACTAGATTGTCTTCTGTGTGGAGGCAAGTGTGAATGAGTGTGCCTTCATTGAAGGTTGTGCATCAGGGCTGGTAACTCGGCACGTAAAAATCCACTACCAAACATTAGTGGACCGGAGTTCCGCTGTGGCAACCACTAACTGGGATAAGCCGAAAGACACAACAACAGTGGTGCTCTTGACGGGGTAGAGTGGGTGATGAAGTGAAATATTTTGAGATTCTTTGTAAAGTTCATAAGTATCTTAGTTGGCTGCATCCAAAATGGCTAGGCCAAATACAAGTTGGGTTAGAAAGACTCTTTTGCCAATGGCTACTATAGCTGGTTGGAAATTAAAATAAAAAGGCAGAGATCTTGTTCAAAGCAGTGCCTGAGAAAGGTGAAGCAGATGTGCATAAGCAAACTAACTCCCTAACTGATAGTGAAAGCTTACTAATCAAGTCTGGGACATAAAGGACATTTTGGGTGAAGTCTGAACTATTGTTATATAAAGAAAAATTAACAAAAAAAGGTATTGCACTGGCTGGAAAACATACAGACTCATGACATAAAGGAGGTGGAGACAGAACCTGTGAATATACATGGGGTAAAGTCTATAAATAGAAGGCTATTTGAGCTATAAGAGTGTGTCTTAAACCAAGAGGTATCTAAGAAAAATAATGCTTTGCAAATGCAAGAGAGATTGTGGCTCAAGAGAAACAAAGAATGTGCTACAGTTAACAAAGAAAATGCAGGAATTTTATGTACAGACTGGTACAAAGTTTGAAAAGCATAGAGCTCTGAGTTGGAGGTTTCTTTTGTGGAATGAGTCTAAAGAAGAGGTGGATTATTTGTGTGGATGGCATATGACTATGTGAAGGGCATAAATCTGAGTCTAAATGCAGAGTGGTAACCTATGATAAATGAAGGCTCAAAATGTTAAAAAGTACATCTAAAAATAAAAGCAAAAATGCGTTCATGCGAATGAAATGTAGTGACAACATAAACAGTATTCTAAAGAATAGATCTTTTCAAAGTGCAAGTCTGTTATGAATGATCCGATGACCAGATCTTTTAAGAACTCTACAGCTAATATAGCAAATATAAAGAAATGAAATAAAGCAAACTAAAATAAAGAATGCCACACAACAAAGGTAAAGGCAAACTGAAATAAAGAATGCAGTAATGCAAAGGCAGCAGCATAATAAAGTGCCAAAGGTAGCCTGCAAGAGAGAAAATATTGCCTTACAAGTGTGCAATGAAAGAAATTGCAGAAATAAAATCAAGCAAGAGAGTCTAAATTATTTTCATGAAAGCCTACACTGGTCTATACAAAAGGGAAAAGCCCTAGTGAATAAAACTGTAAAGCTAACCAAGAAGAGAAACCACCTTATTAAAATATCCATTGATGGCAAACCAGGATAGACCTTTACTTTAAGACAATAATAGAAGGATAGTACTTGTTGTTGGTTTGGCCTGATAACAATTGAACAGACCCTGGAAAAGGGGGTTTACCATGGTAGGGTCGAAGCGGGTTCGGTCGAATCCACTTCAGTTGAAGTCTGGAGGGCGAACGGCAACAATGTCGAACCCAACATTGTCGAAGTACGAATCTCACCCCTATCTCAACCCATGTTAAAGCCCATTTTGAGGTTGAAGATGAGTCGTATTTCAACAATGTCAGAATTCAACATTGTCATTTTCGCGGTCGTGGGTCGACGATCCAGTCATTCGATGGGGTCTGGTTCAACTATACCATAGTAAACCGGAAAAGGGATGTAGCAAATACTGTCAACTTTAATGTCATTGTAGTGTAACATAAAGAAACTTTGTAATGGAGGGAATTTTATTTAGCAATATTTCAAAATCAGTGAAGCATCAGAAAGGCTACGGTAGCACTGAATGGATTGTGGCTAAATGGGAAGCAGATCCTTGTGGCTATGGTACTTGCATGCTGGGATGTCTCTGGTAGATAGTGACCTGACCATGTCTATGCCAAATTAGTTGGCTGGCCAGACTGGGAGTTAGCAGGCCTGAAGTATAGTCCATACCACTATGTCTCAGCTGGGGGGGGGGGGGGGTGCGGTTATGTGAGATGTAATTCAATAAATTGGTCCATATCTGAAGCTGGAAATAATTGGAGGAACTGATGTATAATTAGATGGTCTAGCAACAAAGCTGAAACACCTTCTATAAAAACAAAAAAGAAGCTGAAGGTACAGAAATATTTGCCTGTCACTGCAGAAGGGTTACAGAGGGACACAGGCAGGGGCCTGGACCACAGGATTCATACCGGTGATGGCATAATACCCAGTAAGGGCAAATGCAAGACCAGAAAGAGAGAGAGAAAGAGTGCATGAGTGTGTGTGTGTGTGTGTGTGTGTGTGTGCGTGCGTGCGTGCGTGCGTGCGTGTGTGTGTGTGTGTGTGTGTGTGTGTGTGTGTGTGAGTGTGTGAGAGAGAGAGAGGGAGAGAAAGACCAGGAGGTCTAAAAGTGAATAGTCTGAAGGAAGGCCTGGGATACAGGCAATGAAGGCCTAGACACTCAATATGAATAATATTGAGGAGAATGGTGACTTACTGATCTTGAATAAACTATGCAAGTTCTGTCATTTAAGTAAAAAATGATCTGAAACCATCTCAAAATTGTTTTCAAACTTACTGCATATATTGATGTGACAAATTTCAGTAAAAGCATGATTTTCTTAAAGATAGATAGATAGATAGATAAATATATAGATAGATAGACAGATAGATAGATATTGATATGCTGACTTTGGGAAATGTGTAGGGCTTAATGCTGAATTTGAAAATGTGAAAACATGTAATGTGCCAGTCTGTTACTTCAGTTTGGAGTATGTGAATATTCTGACAGATCTGCCATCAGAAACCACCATGTATTAGTTAAAAAACAAGATCTTAATTGCCAATTACTGGGTTATAAAAGGGAGTGGCCTGGCTAAAATCAGGAAGTTGTTTTCTTATCTAGAGGATCATCTGACAAAAGACACAGAAAGCACGGAGTATGAAAGCCAAATCAGGGCTAACCTGTGATGTGTATTTTGTGGAAGGGCCTATTTATAAGGCATAAAGAGGCTTGCAGCCTTGGACATCATTTTATTCAAAAGATGGGTTCCGGACTGAGCACTGTTGGTGAGAAATAATTTAAGATACTATTTCTGTTTTGTTTTGAAATGGAAACTATGAAGATGGTTGCTTTATTTTACTGGTCTCTGTGGATTACTTAGTAAACCTGTGTTTCACATGAGTCTTGCCTCCAGTGTTTTCTTGCACTTACACTGGTGGTGTGTGCATGGGGAGTTAACCACAGACATGTCAATTTTCAGTATCTCTTTTACAGTTTAACACTTAATAACACTGGACATAATGGAAAGGCAGCTAATCAGACTCACCTCCACTGGCAGTATTCTAACAGTTGGTGTCATATGGTAGTGCAGTACTTGCCTCATGTTCACTGAAAATTAATTCCTGCTTGCTCAACCTTGAAGATTCTGTCTGTCAGAGGTGTAACTACCTTGTGTGCTTCGAGGCATCCCTCTCCCAGCAAACTTTCATGCAGTGAGCTTCAGATTTTCACACTCCCATCCATACAAATGCAACATCCTCCTACAGACATCACAAAAATGGCTTGTGTTGATGCCATTAAACAATCTTTACCAAAGCCTCCTAGAGCTCTTATGTTTAGATTCCAAGTACATCCATTCCACATACCCCCAAATCAATGTCACTGGGAACAGTCCACTCTCATGTCTAATGTTCATAAACCAGCTTCAAGAAATGTTCTAGTGATTGATGACTCCATTATTCAACATAAAAAGCTACTCTCACCAGGCTGGCCAAGTTTCCTATTCTGTTGGAGTTTTAAGAGGCCTTGGCTATGGTTAGTTAAAAAAGTTAGCAAAGAATTCCTTTGCAAACAGTGAATAACATCAGCTAATTAGTGGGAGGAGCTGAGAAACAGCATTCCTCATTTTAGCTAAAATATTGCTATTATCTGGAATGCTTGTTTGGCTTGCTTGCTGTACTTAGCCTGAATATTGCTCATCTCTGTCTGCATTTTATTTTTTCTACCCACCTGCCCAATTGTTGTTGTATTCTTAAACCTGGTGGCTTTTGAGTTGCCCGCCCCAACTATAAATCTGATTTTGGACACTCCCTTTCCAGTCCCATCTCATCAGCTCATTCTACTGAGTACAGAGAAATCATTTGGGAAGGCCCACCCCTTAGTTTCTTAACCTTGAATTATCTTCTGTTTCCTCCCTTCCCACATAACTTAAAAAAATGCACTTTATTCAGTTGCTTTTACTGTATTTGTGTTTCTTCCTACCTTGTTACTTTATTTTGTTTTTACTGCTTGTTATTAAAAGTGTTCAATTGCATTTATTCTGCTGCATTTATTATTACTTGTTAGTAGCAAGATTAAATTATAACTGTTATTCTAAGCCTCTTAGTTTTGGTTTAACCACTTGGGCTGCAGGCCAGTTGTTTTGCATTAAGAAGGTTTGTGGTCTTCACATTTGTGGCAGGTAGCTTACATCCTTTTAAGTTGGGAATTGCTGGTTGAAGGTTAGAGTGTCTCTTATTCTAAAAGTGTCTTAGTTTTGGTTTACGTGCTTGGGCTTCAGGACAGTTATGTTACATTAAGAAGGCTTGTGGTCTACACTCTTGTGGAAGGAGAGGGTAGCCTCTGCCCTTCTGAGCTAGGAGTTGAAGGCTTACTGTGCCTGCTTATTTGAACTGTCTTTTTTGTGTGAAATTGTTGCACTTTGTTTGCTGTTGCATAGACTATATTCATACCTACTGAATCTAGTTCTGTTTGTATAGCTAGAGCACTAAATCACGCCATCTTTTGTTGGAGAGTGCTCCCCTGCACCCTAGTGGCAGGAGTGTGCAGTTATAATTCATCTGATTGAAGGTTGCTGGAACAGGGCTCAAGTTTTGAGCTTCTTATTGGTTAATTTGTTTAAATTAATTTGCTCTCATTTGCTACATAAGCATAGCATTTGCACGGGTTTGAGCTTGTTTTAGCAAAGTTTCACAGAGTTTGGTGACCAGCTACTGCTCTGCTGTATTTATCTGATAAATCCAAGGCATCTACTAATCTCTGCAAAACTTAAGTAGAAATTTTCACTGTATATTGCACTTTTGAACTATAGTTTTACCATATCCCTACATAAGCACTGCATTTGTATGGATTTGCTCATGCTTGCACATCCTGCACTGCTGAGCAGGGGTGTGCACCACTGGCAGTTATAGATGCAAACATTTCTTCCTGCAAATGTTCCTTTAGCACTCTGCTGGTGGTCCATCAGTGAGTTCTCATGATTGTTGCTCACTGACAGGTGATACAGTCAGCATAACTCCTGAGGTACCAACACAGATCCTACCCACTAGCATTTTGTATTTTTGCCCATTTCTCCCGTCCTCTACTTTCCCTGGTCCTTTCTGTCCTCTACCTGTTTTTTGACCACATCAACTTACCTAGCATTATGAACAGACAATTTCCCACAGTTTCTCCAGCCAGCCTGGTTGACATGGGCATCCTGAGGTAATGTAGCAATTGCGTCATGTAAACTGACAACCCACTTCTTCTAGTCTACACAAATTCATTATGTGAGAGATGCATCTATATCAAGAATCTAGAATCCAGTCTCTCTCGCTCATCTGATAATAAGCAGGTTGTCAGCATGCACACCTCACCTACCAAACCAACAACACATAAACCTATATGTACAAAAATCCTTACCAGAAGATTACCTAAACATCAGAGACCTCCCAAGCACAAACACAAGCATGGTCCACATAACACATCCTCTGCAGAACATAGTACACATAATATATCACACACCAGTGTCTCAACAGTCAAGTCCCTAAGGCATAACACAAAAACAAACATCTTAGTCATAGCTGACTCAATTGTGAGACACACAGAATTCCCTCTCACCAGGCTGGATAAGGAAAAGGTCACGGTCAGCTGTCTGTCTGGTGCCAGGATCCACTACATCACACATGCACTCAAGTCTCTCAACAACAGGCGGTATGATGTTGTCATAGCCCATGTTGGTATGAAAGACTTGAGATGTACCTCACTGGACTAAATGAGGTGAGACATGACTGAGCTCTCTGATTATGTGTCTCAGACAGTTATGTCCATAGTCTTAAGCAGCATTTTACCTTCGCCTAGAATGATACCTCAACACAAACAAAAAATGATTGACTTCAACAATTGGCTTAGTTTCTGGTGTCATTCAAAAAGGATCCTGTATCTGTCAGCCTGGGATGATATGGTCGACAAACCTCAATGTTTTGCCAGAGATGGTCTTCATCTGTCACCCATGGGATTTTGGTTACTGGCTAAGGCTCTTGCCAACCCCATAGTGCCTTTTTTAGGCAATGTCACAAGAACAAAATTGCCGATGCAAAAATATCCTCTAAAAACAACCTTAGGGTTATGCTGCTAAATGCTAAGAGTCTAAGCCAGAAACTGCATTCACTGGAAGCAGTCCTCACCTTGGAGGATGCTGACATTTGTGCAGTCACTGAAATCTGGTTTAAGGCTGCGGAGAGCACCCCAGCTATACCAGGTTACATTTCCTTCCACAAGTTCAGACCACAAACTGAAGGCATGAGAAGTAAAGGAGGAGATGTATCAATATTCATTAAAGATAGATAGACCTCTAGACTGCTTAAACAGCATGATTCCATTGAATTACTTCAGGTGCAACTGATGGTCGGTAAGATCCCTCTTCTGGTCATTGCCAGCTATAGGACCCCCTCCATGAATCAGGACATCCACATAGCCTACTCAGATCTACTTGAGTCAGTCAAGATACAATCAAACATCCTGATTTTGAGAGACTTTAATTATCCGTCCATTGACTGGGTAAATTATGTGTTCTAACTCACTTGCCCAAAGGTTCCTGGACTTCATTAACTCCAGTGCCCTGGACCAGCTGGTTGACACACCAACAAGGGGCTCAAACATCCTGGATGTTGGTGCTTACCAACATAAGGACCACTGGACTACCTCCAGTATGTGGCCATCCCTGGTGAGATCTGACCACAAATTAGTCTCGCTAGAAGTAACTATAACTCAAGACCCCCCTTGCCAACAACTAGACTAAAAAACTTCTATAAGGCCAATTACAGCCTCTTATGTGACAGCATAAACAACTTCATAGCCCCCCTCTCACTGATGAAAGAGACACCTATGATGAGATATACAGCAATGCTTTATATGAGCAGCCATACAGTTGTATTGACTCTGCCATACCTAATAGACAAAGAGTAAGATCTTCAAGGAAAAATAAACCTGCCTGGTGAACAACTACCATTAATAGGCTATACAATAGGAGAAAGAAATTGCTGTCTAAGAGTAGGAAGGAATAGTCTCAAGACTGGAAACACTGCCTATTCGATTTAAACAAGCAAATAAGACTCCTAGCGAAATCATTCAAAGCTAACTATTAATCCAAATTAGATTCTCTAACTAAGGATAACCACAAGTCATTCTTTAGTTACATCCGTAACCAAAAAGGTAAGGCCCAGATTTGTGCTGAACTACTAGTTAATGGTACTACATATACAGAACCTGTGGATATAGCAAACCTGAAGCTTCACTCCCCTGTCCCTGCCACTTATACCCCAAAGCATCCCTAATACCTGTCCCCCACCTAGCATCTCTGAGGACCAGGTCTTAAACACCCTCTCCAAGGCCAAAAGTACAGCCTCTATGGGACAAGACAACATCCTGGGTTGTCTTCTACATGGGTTAAAACAAGAACTAGCATCACCACTGGACATGCTTTTCAATCACAGCCTAAGTACTGGTTTCATCCCAGTGGAATGGAAAACAATTAACCTCATCCCTTTGCACAAATGGGATGCATCCTCAGACCCCAGGAACTATAGACCCATTAGCCTGACCAGCCTTATCTGCAAGGCCATGGAACAAATCATCATGGACCTTATTAACAAAGATATAGGAAAGCTCCAAACACTCAATCCCACCCAGTTTGGCTTTTTCAAGGGGAGATCATGCCTGTTAAACTTGGTGGACTTCTTTGAGACAGTCACCAAAGCCATAGATGGGGCAATTATGTGTATATGCCCTACCAAGACTTAGCCTAGGCACTTGATACAACCCCCCACTCAGGCATCATTGATAAACTCACCCAGCTGGGTATCAACCCATATATTGATAAAAAAACACACGCAAGGCCACAGAGATTCCAACAAATCCAGCTGAACAACTTAAAATGTGATATTAGAGCTTTTGTTTTATTTTATAATAAAACTTCTTCAGATGAAGTGAACCAAACACACACACTGTTTAAATACAATTCTAAAAGGTCATGTGGTAACTTTTTTTAAAATCATGTGATCAGCTTAAAATCATGTGACAGCTAAAACTTTTAAAATCACGTAAGCAGCTTTAAATCATGTGACAGCTAAATTCCCTGAACAAATTATGCATTAAGGCGACATATTCAATAAGTTCAAAACTGAAGTAAACAAAAATCAAAGGTTGAATATCTGAATACATCAACCTGTAAAACTTTCTTTTACCATACAGTATAATGCCTGTTTACTGCTTCAAGATGATGTCTGGGGCATCGCGGTTCTGATGTACTGCGCGCGCGCCGCCGATACATCGAAACTGAAGGCAAAAGCTGAGCAAGAGAAAGCAAGATCTCCGTTTAGTTTTGAGTTTAACATAATGTTTAATTTAAGCAAACAGCGAAAACATAAATAAAAAACGGAACCGTCTCGCTTTTTATTTTCTAACTCATACAGCAAAAGCATAAAAGCAACTAGAGATCAAAAAAAGAACAAAGCTCGTTTGTTTTTTTTTGGCATTGCTATTAGAAATATGGTTTTAACATATGTTGAACAGCTTTAAAATAAGCAACGGAGACCGCAGCTATTGCTTAAATCTGTCTTTAAATGTTATGTTAAACGTTATTAAAATAGTTGGACAAAAAAGTGTTAAATAAAAAAGTCCGGGAAATCGAACCTTTTTCCATTAGTATTTTCCATTATTATAACTTCATGCTGGCCACAATCAGCGCGTTTTGAAGGATCCGGGTATAATAAATAGCTTTATGTAAGGGCAATCATTAAATAGTAAATGCTATTCTGGGAAAATCTGTCTGATAAGAAAGGTAGAGATATTATCTTTCTAAAGCTCTTAGTTTAAAAAGACAGCTAATAGAAATCAGGTCATTAATCCTTGCCAAGAACTTGCATTAACCCATATATTGTCAGGTGGGTTGCAAACTAGCTCACTGATAGAACTTAGACGGTCAAAATAGGGGACCCCACATCCTTCAGCAGACACATAACCAGTGGTGTTCCACAGGGATCAGTTCTGGGACCCCTACTGTTCAGAATCTACTTCTCTGAAGTGCTGGCTAAAACTAAAGGAAGTTTGCTGATGGCCGCAAACTGGGAGCGATAATTGAAACCCCTAGCAATGTCTACATCCTTCAAGAAGGTCTTACCCAGACTAATGACTGGTGCCAAAGTTATGGTCTTAAACTTAATGCAAAAAAATGTATTATCATCCCCTTCAGCAAGGATGATGTTCCCGCAAACTACCACATCAATATCAATACCCTAAGCACACCGTCAGTGGTGAGAGATCTGGGCACACAGGCCGACAAAAACCTTTACTTCAATAATCATGTCTCTGCAGTGGTAAGAAGGGCATTTTATATTGCTCATCTCATAAGTAAGGGCATTGCCTCAAGATAAAAAGAGGTTATAACCCCCCTGTACTCATCAGGCCAGTAATAGAGTACAATGTTCCCTTTGATACGTTCCTTTCCAAATGCCTGCAACAATTGGAGAAACCACAAAGGTTCCTTACAAAGAAAATTCAGGGATTCGAGATCTGCCTTATGCAGATAGACTGTAATCAGACTGAAATCATTGTCACTTTACTCTGTATCATACAGACAGCTCAGAGGTGAACTGTGCCTTGCATATAGAGCAAGCTCTGACCCAGCTTTAATGGAAATGCTGCACATTCGTAAGTCAAATGGCACATGGGTCACTCGCTGAAAGCATCTTAACATGGTATGTGACATCAACAGAACTTGCTGGAGAGACAGATTTGTCTCACAAAGGTTTCCCCATGTTTGGAACAAGCCTCTTATTCATGTTAAACAAAGCCCCTCATTGACCATCTATAAACATTATTTGGAAGATTGGATGGGTAGCTGGAAATTCACCCCAGGGGTTCCACCTATGTCTCTTTGGACAGGGGAATTAGGTGCTGATTTTAGAGTCTGCTTGAACCATACACTCTTGGGAACACAAGTTAAACTTGGCTCAGCTTGTAAGGGCTCTAGGGCCATTAGCCTAGTAACCTCCTATGATTCTGTGATCCTATGATCCTAATCCTAAATTAGACAAGATATCTCTTCTTAATGTAATGGAGTCTTAACAACAAACTACCTGATTTCAAGGCACTTCTGCATCTAGAACATGCCCATGTATTTGTAGATACTCACACATGGTTCAAATGTAAGAAAAGCACTCCCTCAGTGCATGGGTTTTTTGCCTACCATGTTTTTAGCTCTGTTGAAAATGGTGGTAGTCATGGTGTTTTGTTAGTGATGATAATCCCTTCTAGAATGATACCCACAGACTCTCACAGTGAGTTCTTAGAAGCATGCTTCTCAAAATCTTAGCTCAGGAAATCTGGACAAAGCCTAAAATAATGGGGGAAAAGGCCGAAAAATAGGGACATATTTTAAATATTGCTCTTATAAACTTAGAAAGTTTTTAGAATAACAGGGGTTTTGCTAGCATACATTTTCTGAAGGATCTGAAGTCTGACACTCAAATGTATGTCATCATTTAATGACTTCAGTCCTTAGAGATTTTTTACAAAACCACAAATTTTTTGAAGAACAGACCAAAAATATGAGGCAAAAATCTGGACAGTTGAAAGGTACGCTTAGAAGTCAAGCTTACCTAAGTATATCCTCCTTTAAACTTATAGTTTTTTATTAATCCCACTGTATGCTCCAAAATGATCATGCTAAATTCCTGGCTTTCCTAGAAGATATCCCTATAAGCAACAACTCATTAATCCTTGCAGGCTTCAACTATCTCTCCACAGATTGGAGTACCTTCACTTCCAAGGTAGAGTATGCACAACAATTTTTGGACTTTCTCCAAACCCACTAATTATGAAAACATTCTTAACCTGGTTCTCACAAACTGAGCTCATGTCTGTTCCATTCCTCTGGCTAACCCCTCACGAATAAAGTCAGACCATCAGCTTGTGACCTTTACTCTCAGAACTCCCAGTACCCCAGATAACCAACATCATCCAATTTAGAGACTTGAAAAAGCACGTCTTACACAACTATACGACCAAATCTCTAAATTTACTCACAATATTTCCACAGTTGACCTCAGGTGTGCAGCCAGCTACACTAAGGATTTTTTATGCCAATTAGATAAATGAGCTAATCTATCAGTCCTTACTAGAATCAAATTCAATTGGAAATTAAAAAATAAACCACCGTAGTGGTCGGTCAATATAAATAAACTTCAGTTTAGGTATCGATTACATCAACTCCATGTATCCCCACATCAACAAGTCACTGACTACAGTACACACTCATGTCTAGCACTCATAAAAAGGCTTACCAGGTAGGACTAGAACTCGTCAGCAAGGGCAATAGTATATAAACTCACAAAGAAACTAAAGTCCATTATATGGACCAGCAAAGCATCCCATGAACTAGGGCTAGCGTACAAAACATAAAAAACTACAAGTCCTTTTTCAGCTTTATTAGACAACTTTTGAAAAACAGCTAGTCAAAGTGGCCTACAGCAGTAGCAATATCCCATTATTAAGTGAGACATTGACTAGAAATATGCACTTCTTGGTATATTGCTCCTTCTCTTTTGACCACCATGTGCCTACTGTAGTCAGGAAATCATTTTATATTTTGCAACTGAATGTCAAAAGCATTTCTCCCAAATTGAAGAAAGTCATTGTTCTCTTATATTCTGAAATGGTCGCACTCATTATTGAATATAACACACCCTTTGGCATGTATCTCAACAGATGCATTAAAAACTTGAAAAACTGCAGAGATTCCTAACCAAAAAATCTCTTATCTCAAAAATCTTAGTTACCATGAGAGACTGGAAGCCTTGCCCATGTACTCTCTTAGGTTCATAGGTTAATAGGAGCTTACTAGGCTAATGGCCCCAGGGCTTTTACAAGCATACCCATGTTATACCCATGTTATACCTATGTTCCCAAATTGACATTGGTTAGATGGTCCTTATTCATAGAGAAAGTCCATGATCAGCACCGATTGCCCTTGTCTGTGAGGGACAGAGGTGCCACCCCCAGGATGATGAATTTATGGTCTCTCATCCAATTGTCTAGGTTGCACTTGAATAGGGTCATTGAGGAGAGCTGCTTCACATGAACTGGGAGTGTTTTCCAGAGGTCAGCAATCTCTGGGAGATATACTTGGCCCTCCAGCATGTTCTGTTAATATCACAGGCTAGGTTGAGATCCCTGGAATGAGTGACTCTTTCCCATTTCATTTGTGGATGTGCAGCATTTCCATTAGGGCAGGGTCACAGTCTGCTCTGTAGGCCAGTCACAAGTCATTTGTCAGCAGCCTGTAGGATACAGAATACAGTGACAGGGCTTTCAGTCTCTCCATGTAGGTCATGTTTTGGTGGCCCTGAAATTTCTTGGTGAGAATCCTCTGTGGTCTCTCCAGCTGCAGGTGTCTGGTGAGGTACATGCAAAAGGGAGTGTTGTACTCTATTAGTGGTGTGATGACGGTTGAGTACATAGGAGTTATAGCATCCTTAGTCTTGGATGCGATACCTTACTTATGAGATGCACAATGTAAAAGGCTTTCCTTACCACTGTGGACACATGGTGATTGAAGTTTAGATTACTATCTACCTGTGTTTCCCAATCTTGCACTACTGGGTTTGAGCTTAGTGGGGTGCAGTCATTATTGTAATTTGCAGGGACTTACTCTTTGCCAAAGGGGATAATAATGCACTTTTTTTGCATTTAGCTTTAGTCCATGGCTTTGGCACCAGTCATTTGTCTGTGTTAGTCCCTTTTGTAATATGTTAACATAATTTGGGGACTCAATGATTATGCCCAGTTTGCAATCATCAGTGAACTTGATAAGCCACAGGCCATCTACTTTTGTCTGGACTTCCAATGAACAGATTCCAAACAGTAGTGAGCCCAACACAGACCCTTGTGGTATGCCACTGGAAACTGGTCTACTGGTAGAGGTGAAATACCCAACGTTGACAGCATGCATTCAGTTGGCTACCCATCTAGGGAGAGTTTCTCAATGATTGTGTCAAAAGCCTTGGCTAAGTCAAGATAGTGAGTATATTCTAATTATTATAGTCACCATTAACTGGGAAAACTACTCATGTACCAACTCTTTTGCTCAACGTTTTCTAGAATTCAGAAATTCCAATGCCTTGGATCAACTTATTCACACCCCCACCAGGGGCGGCAATATCCTAGACCTGGTCATTACCAACATGGGAAACCGGTGTTCCACACCAGAGGTCAATTCCTCGTTGGTCAGATCTGACCACAAGCTAATCAGCCTAGACATCCACATCCCACCCCCACCCCCAATTAGGGAAACCATCATAAAAAACTTCTCCAAAGCCAACTTCACACTTCTTAAGACAGAAGTGGCAAACTTCATGACACCCATGCAGACGGACAATAGAGGTATGACTGCCGAATCCTACACAAATGCACTTTATAAGCACTTACACGAGTGCATGGATCATGCTATCCCTAATAGAACCAAGATGTTATCCTCCAAAAAAAGGAAGCCAATCTGGTGGTCCTCTGCCATAAACAAGCTCTACAACAGAAGAAAGAAACTGTTGCAAAAAAGAGTAAAATCCCATGACTGGAGGAACTCCCTGGTCAACCTCAGTAAGAAGCTGAGAGCCCTCATAAAATCCTCCAAAGCTAGTTACAAAAACAAAATTGCCACTGACTCTAAAGACAACAACAAAGCATTCTATAGCTATGTCAAGAATCTAAATGGGAACACTCAGATCTGCTCTGAGTTACAGCACAATGGCACTAAATATACAGAACCAACTGATATTGCCAACATCCTAGCAGATAGGTTCAGAGCTAACTTTACCCCCCTCTCACCCCCTAGAGGGCCCATCTCTATACCGGAAGAATGCAAAGTTCCTATAATCACGGCTGCACAGGTAAAAAACACACTCTCCAAAGCCAAGAACACAGCATCCTTGGAACCTGACAATATCCCAGACTGCATTCTACATGAACTACTACATGAACTGGCATCCTACCTAAGTACCATGTTCAATCATAGCCTCACCTCAGGCTTTGTACCCACTGAATGGTGCACCGTGACGGTTATCTCACTCCACCAAGGGGGAGCCACGATGGACCCCGGGAACTACCGCCCCATTAGCCTGACGAGCCTGGTCTGCAAGGCCATGGAACGTATCATCATGGAACTCATAAACAAAGACATTGGTAATCTCCAAACTCTGGACCCTACCCAGTTTGGATTTGTAAAAGGCAGATCATGTCTCCTAAACCTGATTGACTTCTTTGAAGCAGTCACCAAAGCCATAGATGAGGGTAAAATGGTTCACACAGCTTATCTAGATCTCGCCAAGGCTTTCAACACCATCCCCCACTCTGGAATTATAGATAAGCTCACTAAACTAGGTATAAATAACTATGTCACAAGATGGGTTGCCAACTGGCTCACGGACAGAACCCACACTGTGAAAGTAGCGGATTCCAAATCTGACATCAGACCAGTGACAAGTGGAGTACCACAGGGTTTAGTCCTGGGTCCTCTCCTGTTTAGTATCTACTTCTCTGAAGTGCAGGCCAACACAGAAGGTCTTTGGCTAACAAAGTTTGCAGATGACTGCAAACTAGGAGCCATAATCGAAACTCCTAACGATGTGGACAAACTACAAAAGGGCCTCACTGAGACAGATACCTGGTGTCAAAGCCATGGCCTGATGCTCAGTGCCAGAAAGTGTATTGTCATCCCCTTTGGTAAAAACTCTGTACCCATGAACTACCACATAGCTGGTAGTCTACTTAATGCCAAAAATGTGATAAGAGACCTTGGGACACAGGTGGACAGTAGTCTCTCCTTTGATAATCACATTGCCACAGTGGTCATGAAATCCTTCTATGTGGCTCATCTCATCACAAAAGGATTCTCATCCAGAAAAAAATACGTCATTGTACCCTCTACTCATCACTCATTAGACCCATTATAGAGTACAACTCCCCTTTTGGTATGTACCTCACAAGACATCTACAACAACTGGAAAGACCACAGAAATACCTCACAAAGAAGATTACTGGTCTCAAACAGATGCCCTATGCAGACCGTCTCAAAAAACTACAGGTTTACTCCATCGCATATCACCTACTCAGGGGTGATCTCTACCTAACATACAAAGCTATGTCAAACCCAGAGCTGTTGGACATGCTCCACTTAAAGAAATCCCAATCCTTCCGAGCTACACGCTCTAGGGACCTAAACCTTGTCACCACAATAAACAGAACATGCTGGAGGGATAGATTCCTGTCCCAGAGACTTCCCATACTCTGGAACAGACTACCTATCTATGTCAAACAGAGCTCCTCATCAGCACTCTTCAAGAAAAATCTTGATGATTGGATGGGAAATGGGAAATTCACCTCGGGGATCATTTCTGTGGCTCTGCTCGACAGGGGCACAGGAAAATAATTTTCTTGGGTGGCGAAAGCCAGGGTACATTTTTTGGCTAGGCTTGTATGGGCTCTAGGGCCAATAGCCTAGTACCTACCTATGAACCTATGAACCTATATACTGTTTTGCCTTTATCCAGGGCTTTGGTGACATTCTCAAAGAAGTCCATCAAGCCAAACTGGGTTTAGTCAAGAGTCTGAAGGTTGCCTATGTCCATGTTGATAAGGTCCATGATGATTCTTTCCATGGCCTTGCAGATACAATCAGTTAGGCTTATTGGTCTATAGTTCCCAGGGTCGCTTAATGGACCCCATTTGTACAAGGTGATTACTGTTGCTGTTCTCCACTCTGCTGGAACAAAGCCAGTGCTCAGGCTGAGGTTAAAAAGAGTGGCAGGTGGATCTGCTAGGTCTTGTTTTAGATTGTTTAGTAAGCAGCCTGGGATGTTATCTGGTCCCATAAAGACCATGTTTTTGGTCTTGGAGAGCATGGATATGACCTGCTCTTTGGTGATACTAGGTAGAGGACTGGTGTCAGGTAGGCTTGGGGGTATGGCTGGTAGGGACAAGGGTGTGAAGTTTGTGCCAAATCTGTCAGCTAGCAGATTGGCAATTTCCTCATGTTCAATATGAGAAGTACTGTCTATGATGACTTCACACATAGCCGGGCACTCCTTTTTAGATTTCTGACATAGCTAAATAATGCTTTATAATTATCCTTAGCTAGGGGTGCTAATTAGCTTCATAACTAGCTTTATGGGACTTTACAAGATATCTGATTTGCTTGTGGAACTCTTGTTCTTAGACATACGTTTCTTCCTTTTGTTATATAACCTAATTATACTTGAAGTCCACCAGGGTGGCCTGTTTTTTTGGGAGGACCTGGTTTTGATTCAGTCAGGTACAGCTGAGTCTACACAGTTGTTTAGGTGGTTATACAGGGCATTTGTGTACTCCTCTGGCTGTGCTAGCAGGAGATTGAAACTGTTTATACCATTTCCTAGTATGCTGTAGTTTGCTTTGAAGACATTTTTCAGTTTTTTTTCTCCTATGGGGGTGTCAGGTCTGATCATTACTTTGAATGTGACAAATTTATAATCTGACCTTAGCAGGGAGGGCAACATACAGGGGTAGTGCAGTGATAGCACCATGATGGTGAGTACTAAGTCTAGAACATCTGAATGCCTTGTGGGGTGCCGATGAGCTGTTTCAAGGCATTTGCATTGACAAAGTCCAGGAACCTCAGGGGGAGCTTGTTTATGGTCATGTATGTCACCCAGTTGATTGAAGGATAGCTGAAATCTCCCATGACCAAAGTGTTTGGCTGTATAGTGAGTGAATCTAGTAGGTCCAGGTAGGCGTTGTGCTTCTCTTGGCTCATGGTGGGGGACCTGTAGCTAGCAATGATGTGGTAGGGTGTTTTACCTATAGTTAGTCAGACCTGGAGTAGCTCAAGAGAGTCACACTGTTTAACCAGTCATAATTGATAATGCTCATAATCATAATAAGTCAGTTCTTTAATGAAGATGGATACACCTCCACCTTTGGTCCTTTCACACTTGTTTTGGGGTCTGAATGTGTGGAAGGCATTGTAGCCTTCATGCCCGCAGTGCTCTCTGTGGCCTTGAACCATGCCATGTCTCAGTGACTGCACAGATGTCAGCATCTTCCAAGGTGAAGAGTGCTTCAGTTTCCTGTTTAGGCTCGTAACATTAAGCAGCATAGTCTTGAGTTTGTCTCAAGTGGACTTTTTTTACATCAGAAATGTTGTTTTGACATTGCCTAAAAAAAAGCACTAAGGAGGAGGCTAGCACCTTTGTCAGTATCTGATAGCCTAGAAGAGACAGGTAAAGATCATCTCTGTCAAAGAAGTTTGATCTGTCAACCATGTCTTCCAAGGCTGAGATATAAGGGATCCCCCTGGAATGACACCAGAAGCTAAGCCAATTGTTGAAGTCAATCATTTTTTGTCTATATTGTGGTTTCATCCTGGGTGAAGCTAGAATACTACTTGGGGCTAGAGACATACTTGCCTGGGATACATAATCTGAGAGTTCAATCATGTCTCACTTCCAGACAGGTACACCTCAAGTCATTCACTAACATGTACCATGACAGAGTCATAACTTGACTTGAGTGCATGTGTGATTTGATGGATCAAGGCACCTGACAGGCAGCTGACCATTACCTTCTCCTTGTCCAGCCTGGTGAGGGGGACATCTGTGTGTCTCACTATAGAGTCACCTATAATCAGGACATTTGCTTTTGAGTTCTTTTGCCTTATGGGCGTATTTGATGAGACACTGGTGTGTGTGTGTATTGTTATGAGTTGTGGATTCTATTTGCAGTGTGTGCAAGTGGCTTGTGCTTGGGAGGTTGCTGATATTTTTGTAGGCTTCTATTGAGTACCTCTGCATATGTGGGTTTATGCTTTGTGACCTTGTTTTGTGTGAGAGGTGATGTGTGGTCTGACAACCTGTTTGATGTCTGGTTTGTTGTTACATGAAAATGAGAAATAATTCCAAACTCATAGTGTAATTACCTCTCTCACATATTGTATTTGTTTATTTTAGGAGTAATTGGTTGCCAGTATACATTAGTCAGTTACTACATTGCCTCAGGATGCCCATGTCAATCAGGCTGGCCAGAAAAATGGTTGGAAACTGACCGTTCATTATGGCAGGTTTTTACTGTAACTATTGTTGGGGAGTGGGCTAGTTTGACCAGATTTTGATCTAGGATTAACTTCTTCTTTTTCTTTTGTCTGTTCCCGTTAGAGGTCACCACAGTGTATCATCTGTTTCCATTTCTTCCTGTCCTCTACATCTTGCTCTGTCACACTAACCACCTGCATGACCTCTCTCACCACATCCATAAACCTTATTTTAGGCCTTCCTCTTTTCCTCTTACCTGGCAGCTCCATCCTTAGCATCCTTTTCCCAATATATCCAGCATCCCTCCTCAGCACATATCCAAACCAATACAGTCTTGCCTCTCTAGCTTTGTCTGTAAACCGTCCAACCTGGGCTGACTCTCTAATATACTTATTCCTAATCCTGTCCACCCTCGTGACACCCAGTGCAATTCTTAACATCTTTAACTCTGCCACATCCAGTTCTGACTCCTGCCTTTATTAACAAAGGGGCTTATTCTATTGAAGGCTAGGGGTGAAAACTATGGCAGCACTTCTCAGTGTGCAACTGAGTGTCCTGCAATGCAGCAAGGAAGTTTGGGAGGGTTCACTAACAGATGCTAGGAGAAAATTATCTTTTGAGGCATTTGCATCTATACAGGGCAACGTTGAACCCTGATGTGCAGTGTGTAGCTACTCACAAATGCGAGGCTTAAATACAGGCAAAATTAAACACTTTTATGCTAAACTACCAATGGAAAAATACACAGTGAGCTTTTCTCCAGTAATCTCCAACTCAGATGAGGCTCAGACTACACAGTTCTGCCACAAAGGTGCAGGCAGGGCCCTCCTAATGTAAGATGGCTGGAACAGCGCTCAAGTGTAGCAATACAGTCTAGATTCAGCAGATCTGAATCTAGTCTATGCTATGTACTAGCTACTTAAAGCAAGAGAACAGCTTTTTTAAGTGCAGAATAATACAGTAAAAATCAGAAAAATGAGGCAGTAAAATGATAAAATGCAAAGGAAACTCACAAGGTACTAATTTTTCGATTTTAGTTGTGGCTGCTTTGGATTTCAGCAAAATTTCTCCAGACATCTGGCAAAAGTCACCAAACATTGAGCAGCTCCACATAGATAATCTGGTGTAGTACTGCCCTCTACACAAACTAGCAGCTCTTTGAGCAGCCATGAACAGTGGAAAATTGTGGAGAGCATTTCCTATTGAGGATTTTAAACTGGAGAATCTGCTTATATACAAAGCACGGGGAACCGCATTTGTGCAGTGGCCTTTACACCAGCAAGATGAAAGACTTTTACAGATACAAACGCAATTAACTTTCCACCAGCAGTTTCCAGCTTGGATGAGTTGAATTCATCTCTGCTCCCAACAGAGTGCAAAAGAACCCTCTTAATGTAAAATGAACTGGTTTTCAGCTCAAGTGCAATAACAATTGCTTAACAACAAAAGAATTTCTGCAGTATCAGGAATGCTTGGAAATAAGTTCAATAACCCTAAGAAATATTCAACAAATTACAGAAAAAGTGCACAACATAAGATAACTTAAACAACACAGAAACACTTTGCAAAACTTATAAATATGTTGGCAGACTCAGGAGAACTTTGGCAAACTCAGAACAGCTTTTGCAGTACCAGAGAAGGTTAGGAAATATTAGAATACTGTTAAAACAATCTAATAGAAGCACGGCTACAAATAGATGACATTTCTTTAACAAGTGCAGGCTAAAAAAACAATGATTTTTATTTAACATTTGTTAACCAGGAAAGTCCAACTTGGAATGAAGCCAATTTTCAGCAGAGGCCTGGGGAGAAATGCTCCACGTGCATGTCTTTGTAACATGGAAGGAAACCCACATGAACACAGGGAGGACATGCAGACTCCACACAGAAGGCACCCCAGCCAAGAATCGAGCCAGAGAACCTTTTGCTGTGAGGCAACAACACTACCGCTGCACCACTGTGCCATCTGGTATGATGGTAAATGATAAATTCAACAAAATCAATAATGCAGCACATACGTGTTAAATAACACTGAGACAGTTAGAACAAGTGCAAAAATATATCTTATAGAATCCTATGGAGAACATCGATATCTGTGCATTAACTGAGACCTGGCTCAAGGCTCCAGAAAGCACCCCTACAATACCAGGCTACAACTCTTACCACACTTTTCAGCCACCAAACCAGGACTGAAACACTAAAGGTGGAGGAGTGTCCATATTCACCAAGGATATTCACACCACCAGGCTAGCTGCCCAACACAATGCATCTGTAATTCTCCAGGTGCAACTAACACTAGGTAAGACTGCAATCCCCATTGTAGCTTGCTACAGATCCCCCACCATGCCCCAAGATTCACACTACATCTTTCTAAACATACTGGAAAATATTAAGATACAACCAAACACCCTAATACTGGATGATTTCAACTACTCTGCCATTAACTGGGAAAACTACTCGTGTACCAACACATTTGCTAGCACAGGCCAACACTAAGGGACTCTGGCTAAAACATTTCGCAGATGACTGCAAACTGCGAGCCATTATTGAATCCCCAAATGATGTGCATACTCTACAAAAGGGCCTTACAGAAACAGATGTTTGATGCCAGAGCCATGGGCTCAAGCTCAATGCCAAGAAATGTATAGTTATCCCCTTTGGGAAAAAACATGTACCCGTGAATTACCACATAGGTGGCAGTACACTAAACACCAAAAGTGTGATAAGAGACTTAGGAACACAGGTGGACAGTGGTCTCATCCTTCGATAACCACATCACCACAACAGTCAGGAAATCCTTCTATGTGGCACACCTCATCACTAATGGATTTTCATCCAGAAAAAAAGGAGGTCATTGTCCCACTGTACTCATCCCTCATTTGACCCATTATAGAATGCAACGCCCCTTTTGGTATGCACCTCTCAAGACATCTGCAACAACTGGAAAGGACGCAGAAATACCTCACTAAAAGAATCACAGGCCTAAAGCAGATGCCCTATGCTGACCACCTCAAAAACCGCCAGCTATGCTCTGTCGCATATTATCTACTCAGAGGCGATCTCTGCTTAACATATAAGACCATGTCAAACCCAGAGCTGTTGGACATGCTGCACTTAAAGAAATCCCAATCCCTCAGAGCCACATGATCCAGGGATCTAAACCTTGTCATCACAATAAACAAAGCATGCTGGAGGGATAGGTTCCTGACCCAGAGACTCCCCAGACTCTGGAATAGACTGCCCATACATATAGGTTCATAGGTTCATAGGTTCATAGGTTCATACTAGGCTATCTGCCCGAGGGCATTTACAAGCCTAGCCCATGGTTTTGTGGCTTACGCCACCCCTTTAGTATGGGGAACTATACCCATTATTTTGCTGTGCCTCTGTCGAGCAGTGACACTGAGGTAATCCCTGGGGTATATCTGCGATCTCCCATCCATTGGTCAAGATTTCTCTT
This sequence comes from Protopterus annectens, assembly GCF_019279795.1. NCBI lineage: Eukaryota > Metazoa > Chordata > Ceratodontiformes > Protopteridae > Protopterus > Protopterus annectens. Next base: position 777,458,500 of record NC_056726.1, on the reverse strand, counting down.
GAACAAGGCCAGCGAGGTGCTCTGCCTCACATATACCGGGATTTTATTCCACAGCATAGGGAGTCTTTAGGTGATGAATCTATCCCTCCAGCACGTCTTATTAATAGCCGTGTCGAGGTTTAAGTCTCCCGCCCTTGTGGCTCTGACGGATCTAGATTTTGTGAGGTGAAGCATATTCATCAAATCTGGGTTTGACATGGCCTTGTATGTTAGGCAAAGGTCACCTCTGAGCAAGCGGTAAGCAACTGAATAGAGCTGGAGTTCTTTCAGTCGGGCAGCATAGGACAGATGTTTGAGACCCTTTATCCTTTTGGTGAGGAACTTTTGTGGCCTCTCCAGCTGCTGCAAGTGTCGGGTCAGATACATTCAAAGTGGGGCAATGTACACAATCATTGGTCTGATAAGTGATGCGTATAGGGAGACTATGACCTCCTTGATCTAGATGAGAATCCCTTCATGATAAGGTGGGCAATGTAGAAGGTCTTCCTAACTACTTTAGCTACATGGGTGTCGAATGACAGACTACTATCAACCTGGGTCCCCAGGTCCCTGATAACTTCTTCTGTGCTCAGTGGATTGCCACCTATTTGGTAGCTAGGGGTAACCTTGTTTTCCCGAAGGGTATGACTATGCATTTTTTGGCATTTAACTTTAGACCATGGCTCTGGCACCAGTTATCCATTTCTGTGAGACCCTTCTGAAGGATATCTGTGTCAGATGTGTTTTCTACTATGGCGCCCAGTTTGCAGTCATCTGCAAACTTTGTCAGCCATAACCCTCCTGTGTTTGCTTGTACTTGGAAAAGTAGATGCCAAACAAGAGTGGGCCCAGGACTGAGCCCTGTGGTACACCACTTGTGACAGGCTTTGAGTCTGACATGGCGCCAGCAACTCTGACCCTGTGGGTTCTGTCACTCAGCCAGTTTGCAACCCATCTTGTGATGTATGGGTTAACATTTAAGCTGATGAGTTTTTCAATGATACCCGAGTGGGGTATTGTATCGAAGGCCTTCGCCAGATCGAGGTAGGCTGTATGGACTGCCTTTCCTCATCAATGGCTTTGGTGACTATTTCGAAAAAGTCAACCAAGTTTAGAAGGCATGATCTGCCTTTGACAAAGCCAAACTGGGATGGATCCAAAGTCTGCAAATTCCCTATGTCTTTATTTATGAGGTCCATTATGATCCTCTCCATGGCTTTGCAGATAAGGCTTGTCAAGCTAATGGGCCGGTAATTTCCAGGGTCGGTGGAGGCACCGCCTTTGTGAAGTGGGACCACAGTTGCAGTGCGCCACTCAATGGGTACGTATCCAGAGGTAAGACTATGATTAAACAGCTGTTCTAGCTGTGGGTTTAATTCCTCGTTGAGTTCATGGAGCACACAGCCGGGGACACCATCAGGTCCCATGGATGCTGTGTTGTTTGCTTTGGAGAGAGCAGTTCTCACTTGGGCGTTGGAGATGTTTGGGGGGCTGCAATTGCTTGGTATAGATATCTCTCCTTTTGGGAGTTTGCACTGAACCTGTCAGCCAGTATGTTGGCAATGTCTGTAGGATCAGTAATCTTCACATCATTTTGAACTAGTTCTGAGCATATCTGGGAGTTTCCTCCCAGGTTTCTAACATAGCTAAAGAAGGCCTTATGATTGTCTTTTGAGTCTTTAGCTATTTTTCTCTCAAACTTTGCTTTGGATGATTTTATGAGAGCTCTTAGTTTTTTACTTATAGTGATCAAGGGTGTCTTACCTTTTAAGGATTTTGCTCTATCTTGTAGTAGCTTCCTCCTTTTGTTGTAGAGTTTGTTTATGGCTGGGGTCCACCAGACTGGATGCTTGCCTTTGGTACAAAGAGTCTTTGTTTTGCTTGGGATTGCTTTATCCATGCAGTCCTGCAGGTGCTGGTAGAAGGCATTTGTAAGTGATTCAGCGGCTTGAGTACTGTTTTCCACCAGCTCGGGGGCCTTAAAGGAGACCACACTAGTCTTTAGAAGTGTGAAGTCGGCTTTCGAGAAGTTCTTTACTGTGGTCTTTCTTATTTCAGGTGGGGTGGGATGAGGACCTCCAGCGAGATTAGTTTGTGATCTGATCTCACCAGTGAGGGGTATACTTCCGGTGTTGAACATTGTGCTCCCATGTTCGTGATGATGAGATCAAGTATGTTTTCTCCTCTTGTGGGGATGGTGACTAGTTGTTCCATGGCATTTGAGTTTATGAATTCCAGGAACTTTTGGGCTAGGGTGTTTGGGCTTGAGTAGTGTTCCCAGTCTATATTAGAGTAATTGAAGTCACCCTCTTCAAAAGGAACTTTGACGATTGGATGGGAGAGAGGAAATTCACCCTGGGGCTCATGTCAGTCACCCTGTTAGACAGGGGTCCAGGGAAGTAAATAGTGTGGGAAGAAATAGCCAGGGAATTGTTATGGCTAGGCTTGTATAGGCCCTAGGGCCGATAGCCTAGTACCAACCTATGAAACTATGAACCTAAGGGGAGATCTGTGTCTTATTTAAAGTGCCCTCAGGGATCTTGCAATCCCTTTTCTCCTTTTTCTCATTAAGTCAAATGGAACAATGCATACTAGAACCAGTGATCTAAGTCTACATATGGAAATAAATCAAACAAAATGAATGCACAGGTTCATCACCCATCATCTCTAAGTCAAACATTGTGATTCTTTGATGTCCTTGAAACATAACTTAGATGACTGGATGGGTTCCCTTAACTTTATACCAGAACCTATAGGCATTACCGACCTTGAGACAAGTTTGTAGAGCCACTGGATGTTTATTGGCATGATGCATATGGCCTCTGGTTTGAATTTATTGCCTATCTTATGATTATACCCTTACCCCCCACCTTTTTATAAAATATTAGCAAAAAATGACATTACTTATAATAGCATCAAAACAGTAACAGTGCTTGTTAATATTTATCCAATGTGTTTTTACCATTACCGTTTTGATGCTTGTAAGTAATGTTTTTCTGCTATTTTATAAAAAGGCAGGAAGTTAAAGAGTATGCCACCCATTAGATGCATTACAACAGTGACTGCTTTATACAGCTCCCTGTTACTACATGTATTCTGGCTAACCACCTGGTTAATTGTACACAGCAGTGACATAGCTAGTCTGGTGATATCAGTCTGAGGTTATCAGTTAGCCTGATCATGTCCATTACTATATGTCATTCAGGTGGTCAATGCCCAGAACTACATGAGCTGTAGCAGAATGCACAATAGTCCTCTATAACTCAGCATGGGCTCCGAAGATGTTACGGATGTCAATATCTGCCTCATTCCACTCATATTTAATATTTTACTTATTTATTTACATTTGATTTCCAGGATGGTCAAGCTGGGCATAAGCCCCTTTTCAGCAGAGGTAAGGGGAGAAAAGCTCCAAATAAGAAAACAATACAAAGCATAAGATACAGTCTTGAGCGAAATGATGCATACATTTAACGTAAGTTGTCAGTTTAACAGAGCCAGTAAAATAAACAGAATGGAAGTCTTTTAATTCCATTTGGTTTAATTTTGTTAGTAATAGCAGAGATAGTCAAGGTGAAAGGATAGTGAGGAAACAACAGAGTGAGACAGGAAATGAGGAAGTGACAGCAGAGTGGGACAAGAAGTGAGGAGGTGCTAATGCTATGGGACAGACTATAAGTACAGAGGCCTGAGAAAGGATAGAGGACAGGAAGTGAAGAGATGATCAAGGTTAGATACATTAACTATAGGTAGAGAAAGAGCATGACCATCATGTGTTGTTTGAATTAATTTTTAAAGGTTTGGTTTTCTCTGATGTCTTTTGGAGAGAAGAAAGGAGTTCCAGAGTTTTGAGATATTACCGGAGTATAGCAACTCACCTGCTAAGTTGTTGATCTAGTTACTTAGACTAGGTGCTTGTCCTGTAAACGATGAAATCTATTAGATGTAGACTGCTGGATAAGATGGTCTATGCTTGGGCATTTTTCTGGGAAGCAGATAAGGACAGGAGTGATAACAAGTTGAGAGAAGGTGAGATGGTGTGAGAGCTCTGTCCAGTGGAGCAGGTTTAGGGCTGAACAGTGATGAGACCTGTGGGGCAGGTTAGTAGCAAATGTTGCTACTTTGTGATAGCACTGTTCAAGTAAGTGAGATTAGGAGGAATGCAGGTTGATGAAGAGTTGAGCTCCAAAGAGAAGGTTTGAAAGTAAGTAGGTAGAAGCAATATGTTTTCTTGCATCATCAGTTAGGTACGATTAAATTCTAGAGTGTGCCAAGTTTTGATGTTTTTTTTTTATTATTATTGTTTTTGAGTGAATGTCAAATTTCATATTTTCATCAATAATTATTCCCAGACGCTTGTCATATAGGACTATTTAAGTGTTATTAAGAGAAGTTTTAGTGAATTGGTCTTCTGGACACAGTAAGAATAAAGTATAAATAGGATTAGTTTTATTTTTGGGAGGTTTAGTAGTAGTTGAAGGTTGGAGAGCCACATTTCAACCGTGTGCAAGGATTCATGCTTTTTGTTGTAGCTTTTCAAGGGTCTTTACAGACCAGATTAGTGTGGAGTCATCTGCATACTGTGTGATGGTACTATTGTTGGCTCTTTTATGTAGGTCATTGATGAAGATGTTAAATAAGAAGGGCCTAGAATGGATTCTTGGGGAGCACCAACAGTTACAGGTAGAAATGATAAAATTTTATTTTACCATTAGATGTTCTGTTGCCGATTTGTGAGATTATTGTTGAACCAGGTGAGGAAGGAAGAGTTTAGGCGAAGATTTGTTAGTCTTTGGATTAGTTTGGGGTGAGATACCATATCAAAGGCCTTGGACAGATCAAGGAATAGATCAGACACCAAAATTTCTGTGTTAATGGACATGGAGAAGTTTGAGGAGTGCAGAAATGGTGTTGTGGTGTGGGTGAAAGCCATACTGGGTTGGAGAGAGAAGTTTGTTATTAAGTATGGAGTTAAAAGGTGCATTTACCTAGCTGCCATGGTACAACTGCTGTAGCAGCTGTACAGAAGGCTGGATAACAGCTTATCTAATATATGTGCTGTGTGTGTTGGGAGAGGTGTGTGTGTGTGTGTGTGTGTGTGTGTGTGTGTGTGTGTGTGTGTGTGTGTGTGTGTGTGTGTGTATGCATGTGTGTCGGTGGGTGTGTATACATTTGTCAGTGTATATGTATAAGTGTATAAAATGAAACAGAAAATAGACTGTTGACCTCTCTTGATTCATGTAGTCAAAGAAAAACACACCTATAGCACTCTTCAAGAAAAATCTTGATGATTGGATGGGAGATAGGAAATTCACCCCGGGATCACTTCTGTGGCTCTGCTCGACAGAGGCACAGGAAAATTATTTTCTTGGGTGGCGAACACCAGGGTACCTTTTGACTAGGCTTATATAGGCCCTAGGGCCAATAGCCTAGTACCTACCTATGAACTTATGAACACACACACACACACACACACACACACACACACACACACACACACACACAACAACTGTAAATAATAACAGCTAGGAAAAAAATGCAGTACAAGTACAGAAAACTTCTTCAGACAGTCTTAGTTCAGTGACTCACTTAAAAATATAGAATTGTAAAAGCAGGAATTTTTATTTAAATATAAAGGCTGACAACAAAATTACATTTCAAAACCATTGCAGAGCAGGCCTTACTAGTAGAGCTAAATGTCAGTGTGTTGAATTTAAAGTGCATCACAGAGCAGTTCATACTAGCATAGCTAAAAGCCAATGTAGTAAGGCACTTAGTCAGAGCATGTATAAAAGAATTTCTCTCTTTCCATCTCCACCCCAGTCAAAAAGTTTCCCTAGCTGTGTGAAATTCTTTTATAAATGCTAATCACCTCCTCTGGGTAGATGCCTAGGCTAACAATTTACTACACAGATTTTAACTATTCTTATTTACTGGTCTGGTCTGCTTTTTAAATTCAACTCCCTGGAATTTAGCTATGCCAGTAAGAAATGCTCTACTCTGGTTTTGAACTTAAGTTGTGATGTGAATCTTAACATTTAGATAGTAGTAGTACCTTTGAAGAAGTCCAGTTATGGACAAAATGCCCATATGTTTAGTAATGAAGACATTACATGTGCTTGAGTCACATTTCTTCCTACTTGTTTATGTTTTTGCAAGATATTATATATTCATGAGTGTGTGTGTGTGTGTGTGTGTGTGTGTGTGTGTGTGTGTGTGTGTGTGTGTGTGTGCGCGCATGCACGCACTTGTGTA
>NC_056726.1:777324766-777447266 GCF_019279795.1 Protopterus annectens | reverse complement strand
CAACCTAAAATGTATTTTCCTTAAAAACAATTTTAAATCTGTAAGGATAGTTAGATATGGGTGGAATGTGGGTATGAAAGTCATCCCTCTAGATAACACATTCGCAATACTTGTATCCATATTAACATCTGAATAATTAAAAACCTTAAAATCCCCTTTATCATTTAAAACAATAGTTACATTCTCATTTCCAGCCTCTGATGTTATTGCCTGTTCCACTATCGGTAACCTCCCCTTCTCTGATAAACATTCTGGGGTTGAGCTCCACATCGAGGCCTCTGCTGGTTCAACTCTAAGGTTACCCAAAAATCCTGTCCTGCCACTGTAGTTGAAATCCATTACCCCCCCCATTCCTCCTATTCCTAATCCTCTCTGCCCTCCTAGGTCCTATATAGATGATGTACAACATTTATTAGCTTGTATGTTTTTTCAAAAATGGCTAATCTACTGTTTCTATTGTATATAAGTACACTGTTAGTTCTATGTGAGTGAAATACTCCTGTCTTTTTAAAAATGTAAGTGGAATCTGTGGGGCGTTTACCTGAAAGATTTAATCCATAACTATTTAAGTTTGGCTTTGTAGTGCTTTTTTTATTCTGATGAAGTCGTGACTGGATGATGAAAGCGCTTAATGGTGTGTTTTAATATTTAAAATAAATGTGGATTTGTGTTCCGGACAGCTTGTCGCCCTTTATGATTTTGGAATATTAAGACAATAACAAAGTAGTACAATTTGTGAATTCAATAAAAGAAAATAAGCAAAGCACAAGGCAAGCAATAACATTTACCATACATTATATAAAAAATAGAAGAGAGTTCCTAATATGCATTTTACATAAACAGCTTATGGTATCTCAGTAACTATTCAAGCAAGGCACATACTGTCTAGAGGATTTTCTTCATACAGCTGTGAGTTTTCTTATGGGGCTATGCAGCTCTGTCTGTGTTATCTGAATGTTGAGATATTTAGAGAAATTTGAACATTATTACATTACAAATAAAAAGTATATAAATAATATTCATTATCTCTTTAGCTGCATTAGACAGAGGTCAAATATCAATAAAATTGAGTTTGCCATCATGTATGCTTTAAGATGAAATATTCTGATAACTTGTTTGTAACATGGTTTTGGAATTATTAATGCAGATATGAACAGACAATATTTGATGCCTAGAGTCGTCAGTAGGAGTTAACTAAAGAAACTTCTGGAGGTGCACTCGCTGTAATGAGATAAGGAAGTATGGAAGTGTGGGTGATGAGCAGGGTTCATAGGTAAGGACTAAGCAACCAGTATGCAAACTATTACAGACCTAGCTAGTAACCAGAAGCCAGAATTAAACCTTGTACCTTATGATTGTGAGGTAAAGACCTTAACTATTACACCATCCCATCCAACCTTCAAATACTGAGGTTGCCCAGTATTTGAAACTGAGACCTTTTATATCCAAAGCAAGAATATTACCCCTCAACAAACAAGTCACTAAAATGCTTCTTCCCAATTGCCTTAGACAGTTTTAAGCACAAGCAGATGTCTTAATGAGATATGAAATCATGATCCCTGGATTACTAGACCAGTACTTTAAACCCTGAGTTACAAGGCCAATTCTGGTATTCTTTGTAGTTTATTCTCACACTCCCTGGCATGTATATTTTGTGGAATTTCCAGTTAGATCAGTTATTGTAGCCTATCTCAAAGCAGGAACTAGCAGCAGTTGTGACATCTTCATCAGCTGTGAGTAAATCTGGTGAAGTTGGCCAAGCATATCAGTTTTGTAAGACATCTTTGGAAATCTCTATTGAAGGGTTATTGTTACTTTTCAACTGAGTATGGATAGAGGGTGATGTAACTAGAACCTATGTAGATTTGTGGTATGCTTTGTTTGCTGTTTTAGATGGGTAAAAACAGAAGACATAAACAACTGGAGGCAGAGCTCTCTCAACCCAAGACTGGCACAGTCAGTCAGGAGGAAAAGGTAACCACCCGCACCACAAATCCAGTCTCACATAGACCTATTACATCTGCATACCCAACACATAAACACACAAAAACATACTCGGAGGCTCTAAATAAAAATCTGCCTAAGCAGCAAAGACCTCCAAAGTAGATATCCAAGCAACAGCCACCCCTCAACAATACCCACGAATCACATATCTCACAAAGTCAGTGTGCCTCACAGTCACAGCCCTTAAGGCTAAACAACACACCAAATACACTCATTATAGGGGACTGATGTCCCGCTCACCAGACTGAACAAGGAGAAGGTCACTGTAAGCTGCCTGTCGGGTGCCAGGATCCGCCACATAACGCAAGCACTCAAGTCACTCCAAAGCAAGTACAAATATGACTCCGTCATTGTCCATGCTGGTGTCAATGACCTGAGACGTACCTCCCTGGACTACATGAAAAGAGACATAGAGGAGCTCTCTGATCATGTAGCCCAGGCTGGTATGACCCTGACCTTGAGTATCATCTTGCCCTCACCAAGAATGATGCCACAGTATAAAGACAAAATGATCAGTTTCAACAATTGGCTAAAGTATTCGTGTCATTCAAAGGGGATCCAGTGTCTGTCAGCCTGGGATGACATGCTCGACAAGCCACATTGCTTCGCTAGGGATGGCTTGCACCTGTCACCCTTAGGCTTTCGTATACTGGCCAAGGCTCTTGCCACCCCCATAGTGCCTTTTTTAGGCAAGGCTCAAAGGACAAACCCACCTCCATAGACAACCCAAGGATAAAAAAACTAAAGGTAATGCTACTCAATGCCAGAAGTCTAAACCTCAAGATGCATGCACTCGAGGCTCTCCTCAGTATGGAGAAAATCAATGTCTGTGCAGTAACAGAAACCTGGTTCAAGGCTCCTGAGAGTACCCCAGCACTACCAGGTTATAACTTATACCATGCTTTTCGGCCCTAAAACTCAGACCGAAGCACAAAAGGAGGGGGAGTATCTATATTCATCAAAGATAACTACACCTCCAGGTTAGTGGCACTGCACAAAGCATCGGAAGCAATCCATGTGCAACTAACAATGGGCAAAACTGCCTTTCAGTTTGTAGCCTACTACAGATCACCCTCCCTTTCACAGGAACCCCACTTGGCATTCCTGAGAACACTGGAGAATATGAAGGTCTCTCCAAACACTATGTTATTGGGTGACTTCAACTACCCAAACATTGACTGGGAAAACTTCTCAAGCCCAAACACCCTCGCCCAACGGTTCCTTGAATTTATAAACTCTAACACGATGGAACAACTGGTCACCACTCCCACAAGAGGGAACAACATATTGGACCTGGTCATCACCAACATGGGGACTCTATGTTCCACACCAGAGGTAAAACCCTCATTGGTAATATCAGACCATAAACTAATTTCCCTGGACATCCATATCCCATCCCCACCCCCAGCCAAGGAAATCACTGTAAAGAATTTCTCAAAAGCTAACTTCACACTTCTCAAGACTGAGGTGGAATCCTTCAAAGCCCCCGGGCCAGAGGATAATACAGCCCAATCTGCAGAATCCTTTACAATTGTATTCTATGAGCACCTGCAGGAATGCATGGATCGTGCTATCCCAAATAAAACCAAGACTCACTCCTCCAAAAACAGGAGACCTGTCTGGTGGACCCCGGCCATAAATAAGCTATACAACAGAAGGAGGAAGCTACTACATGACAGAGCAAAATCCCAAAAAGCGAAGGCATCTCTGATCAGTATTAGCAAGAAACTACGATCCCTCATAAAATCATCAAAGGCCAGTTTTGAAAGAAAAATTGCCCTAAACACTAAAGATAATCACAAGGCCTTCTTTAGTCATGTCAGGAATATGGGTGGAAACTCACAGATATGCTCTGAATTGTTGCATAATGGTACAAAATATACCAAACCTACAGACATAGCCAACATCCTGGCAAACAGATTCAGTGCTAACTTCTCCCCCCCTTCCCCCTCAAAGGAGCAAATGCCTATCCCAACTGAATGTAACCGCCCCGACATCGCAGATGCGCAGGTGAAAGCTGCCCTCTCCAAAGCAAAAAACACAGCATCTATGGGACCGGACGGTGTCCCAGGCTGAGTCTTACATGAGCTCCAAGAAGAACTGAACCCTCACATTAAGTCACTGTTCAAGCTTAGCCTTACTACAGGATATGTACCCAAAGAATGGCATACAGCTACAGTGGTCCCACTCCACAAAGGTGGTGCCACAATGGACCCCGGGAACTATCGCCCCATAAGCCTGACTAGTCTGGTCTGTAAAGCTATGGAGCGTATTATCATGGAACTCATAAACAAAGACATTGGGAGCCTCCAGACACTGGACCCTACCCAATTCGGCTTTGTTAAGGGCAGATCTTGCCTCTTAAACCTAGTTGATTTCTTTGAAACAGTTACCAAAGCCATAGATGAGGGCAAGGTAGTCCACACAGCCTACCTGGACCTTGCAAAAGCCTTCGACACAATACCCCACTCGGGCATCATAAATAAGCTTACCAGCTTAAATATCAACCCCTATATCACAAGATGGGTTGCAAACTGGCTCAGGGATAGAACCTACATGGTCAGAATCGCAGGTGCCACATCCGAATCCAAACCAGTTACAAGTGGCGTCCCACAAGGCTCAGTTCTGGGACCTCTCTTATTCGGTTTATACTTCTCCGAGGTTCAGGCTAACACGGGGGAACTATGGCTGACAAAGTTCGCAGATGACTGCAAACTGGGAGCCATAATCGACTCTCCAGCTGACACAAGCATCCTCCAAAAGGGCCTCACGGAGACGGATGCTTGGTGCCAGAACCACGGCCTCAAGCTAAACGCTAAAAAGTGCATAGTCATCCCCTTTGGGAAAACAAAGTGCCCACAAATTACCACATAGGTGGTAATCCATTAAGTACGGAAGAAGTAATTAGAGATTTGGGGACCAACATAGATAGTAATCTCTCCTTTGATAATCACGTTGCCAAAGTGGTTAGAAAGACCTTCTATATAGCCCACCTTATCACGAAAAGGTTTGCATCTAGATCAAGAGAGGTCATTGTGCCCCTCTACTTGTCACTCATCAGGCCCATAATTGAATTCAATGCCCCTTTTGGGATGTACCTTACCCGACACCTGCAGCAACTGGAGAGACCCCAAAAGTACCTCACCAAGAGGATCATGGGCTACAAACAGATGTCCTATGCAGCTCGACTAAAGAAACTCCAGCTCTACTCAGTTGCTTACTGCCTACTCACAGGTGATCTATGCCTGATGTACAAAGCCATGTCTAACCCAGAATTAATGGACATGCTCCACCCAGAATTAATGGACATGCTCCACCTCAAAAAATCCAAATCCATTAGAGCTCCATGCTCCAGGGACTTAAACCTCAGCACAAAAATAAATAGGACATGCTGGAGGGATAGATTAATTTCCCAGAGGCTCCCCTCACTCTGGAATAGAATCCCAATTCATGTTAGACATAGCTCCTCGCTGACCCTCTTCAAGTGAAATCTGGACGCATGGATGGGAAATCGCAAATTCACCCCTGGGATCTCTTCTGTGTCCCTGCTCGACAGAGGCACAGTAAACTAATCTTAAAGGGCTACCTTCTGTGACCTACTATACAGAGGCACAGTAGGCTAATCTAATAGGGAGGCGAAAGCCAAAAACACTCGGGCTAGGCTTATAAATGCCCTAGGGCAGATAGTCTAGTATCTACCTATGAACCTATGAACCTATGAACTGGAAGAATCTGGTCCTCCTAAATTCTGATAAAAAATATTGGTTCAGAGAGTTGCAAGAATTGTTTTGTCCATATCAGTTCTAGTTGCTGGAACAGCAGCAGTGAGTAGTTTGTTCATCTTTTGTTCTGTACTTTTCTCAGGGTTATGGATAACCCCCAGCAGTAGTTCATCTGAATTTGAGTCAAGCTCCTTGCTTGGTATGTACAACTGTATGTGAGCTTTCATGTGCTGTCACAGTTTTATACAACAACTATTTTCATTTCTTTTTTTTAAGAGGGCATATGCCCACTAATCTACATGTATGATGCTGAATGTATCTTTAAGTTCAAATTCATTTAGGCACTTGTTTATGAAGAACCATAACAATCATAATAAAACAAGTTACAAAAAAGTACACAGCATAAAATAAAATAATGCTTGTTTTGATACACTGATATGCATGGATTTCTTAATAGGTTTGCTTACAAAAGGTATGAAATAGAGGTGCCCAACAAGTCATTTTGGTTTTCTTTTACATATAGATGTTGTATCGCCAACTTTGAACAGAGACCAGCTGAAAACGTATGCCCTGGGATTCATTAATACCTACAGTAAGCATACATTAAGTGGACACTGTTCTGTATGAACAGACAACACAAGGATAACTCATACCTTCTTCTTCTTCCTAATTTTAGTTTTCCTACTGATTTTCTTGCAGCCTTAAATATTATGGGGGATACATAAAGGTTACCACATAATATAGACTTGCATATACACTTAGCATAATCTTTCTGAGTGACTAGAAAGCATAAAAAATTTGGTAAGGATGTCCGCAAATGCAGATTGTATATACTTAGTGTACACTTAGTGTAGGCATTAATGAATCTGGCCCCATATGTTGTAAAGCATGAAGGTTTGGTCTGTCCAATGTGAATGATAAATGACATTATTTGATCAGTAATATTAGGGAGTATTTGTATTAGTAAAAATTCAAGAGAGAAGTGGAGCAAGACAACATAGCTGGTGGTTTCCTACATAGAATCAGTGAATATCTAATTAGTCCCCTGTCATGTTAAATAAAATATATTAAAAAGATATTTTGTTGACATATGACAACAGACTGTGGTGCTACCAGTATGCAAATGGGGGAGGGTCACTTCAGACCTAAACAATGTTAGACCCATCAGCATGACCACTGTTCTATGTAAAATCATGCAGAGTCATAATGTAATCATCTAGAATGAAACAGGGGACCTACATATGTTAGATATGGAACAGTATGGCTTGTTAAGTTCCTTTTGAACATTACTGCGACAAAAGGAGATACTGCCAGCAGAGTTACCTGAAATTTTGTAAATAATTATATGTCATTTGTAAATAACAACATGATTCATATAAGATGTTTGTGTTACAAATGTATTAGAGCTGTACATCACACAAGATGATTTGTACAGACGTGTGCTGAAGAGGTATTTTACAAGTGCTGTTTTAAATGTATCTACAGTGTACTCTACTGGAATAGGACAGAAATGTACATGCACTACTCTAACTGTTTAAATGTATATTTTAACATTGGAAACTGGAATACAGGAGGTTAACTTCAGAAAAAATAGCTACAATTAAATTGCATTATGGGAGCAAGGGGACATAATGTCTAAAACTAGGGAACTTTCTGTATTGTCTTGGAAGTGTTTTATTGTTTTATGACTTCCTGTCTTTGCCATAGATCTGAGGAAAAGCCCTTGTCTGTGCATTTTTGCAGGTAGACACTAAATGCTACCAGCTGCCATCAATGTTTTTTTTGGAGCCTGGGAACTAGGAGTCAGATGGCAAGAAATGATGTAATTCCGCAAGCTATCCCAGCAGTAATATTTGAGATATTAATTTAAGCAGTCTCTTAGAGAGAGACAGCATTCTGTATTCTGTCTTGGACCTGACAACATCAAGATCCAGTCACCACACTTCTGCCTTGCTCTGAGTAAGTAAATCTAGTGAACAGTGTAATTCTTTTAGATATAGTCAGGAATATAGCGACACTTAGTTTACATATTTTTTCTTTATTTATTTGAGACAGTCCTGAAATGTTACTTTAAATATTTCCTGTTCTGTGATTTTGAATTCTAATGTCATTGTAAATATATATTTAGTATTATCTTGTTCTTTTATTATTTATTATTAAATATATTTAAACCTTTCATTGTGGCTGATTTTGTAGAGCTATTTAGGTTTTGAGAGTACTTGCATGTTTATTTGGTGACAATGTGGGCCACTCATAGCCTTGCTCTTGTCAGACTACCATTTGTATTGATAGTAACATTACACAGTAAGATTGGGCATCCTTTGTTAAGGGCCTTAAAGCAGCTGATAAGGGGTTCTGGTGGCAGTGTTAACTACCTTATAGTCTAAGCTGAAGGGGGCATAGCTAATAAATCTGTGCCCACCTTTCTCATGTGTGTGTGTGTGTGTGTGTGTGTGTGTGTGTGTGTGTGTGTGTGTGTGTGTGTGTGTGTGTGTGTAAAGCAAATCTCCAAGAGTGTGTGTGACAGTCTTTGGGCAGGGACACAAAGCACTGGTTTGACAGAGAGTGTGTTGGAGGACTTGGCTTGAAACCCTGGAACCCTGGCTAAGGACTCAACTCTATAGCTGTGCCAGAGTATAGAGTCTACCATCAGCAAACTAAAGGAGGGTAAGACCATTGGAGAGGAATAGAAAAGAATAAGAAAGTGGTACAGCCTATCCCTCCCCACCATTTTCTCAAACATGGGGAAATGTGGAAGCATTTAATCAGAGAATTAGTGATGATACAATCCCTGATAACTCTAATTAATCTCATCCCTTTGACAGAAGGGATCAAGCAGGGAATAATACTCCTACTAGATGGAGCAAGCACTTGAGGGAACATCACCCTCAAACCAATTCAACTACTTAGAACCAGGGTTTTCACAATGGCCAAAATCAGGAACAACCTAAAGCCCAAGGTACACAACAGAACCAACGGTTGAAGAAACAAAATTGCCGACGGAGTTAGCATTTGGGAATTTTATTCAAAAAAATTAAAACCTGAATTGGAGAGTGACAGTTTGTACTAACCAACAAAGTGACTTTAAAATTTATAATTTTGCATCTAAAACAGTTAAACTAGAACTTATTGAAGTCCTTGCTCGAGGGCTGTCTTTTGTGCCTACCACTAAGGCAAAGGTACCCAAGACCCTTGTAGATTTAAAAATGTACCTACAGAAATTCTGTTTGAAACTGTTGTTGGGGAATAATTCTTTTACATGTAATGATTTTAGAATTTCCAGCTTATATACTCTTACCTTGCATGTAACATTAGGGTTATTTGAAAAACTTTGTGAGATTGACATTAGGAATGCTTTATCAAAACCAGTATGTAAATATAATGTCAACCTAGGACATTCTGAAATACAGGACTTGTTTGAGCTAAAACTAACCAACATTAGTTATGTGGCCTGACAAAGGGGGCAGTTTGATTTTTATGGAAGAAAAGGAATATACCCGTAGGATGAAAGAGATTCTTAATAGTGAATAGTGAAGCTTATAACAGAGTGACAATTAATTAAATCAATGGGGCATATCAACGTGTCAGAATTGCTATCAGTGACATGTTTTTGGAAGGTTGTACTGACCTGGATACATATAATTACTTAATTGTTACAGCCCCTTTAACACCTGTCATCTTTGGGATCCCCAAAATCCATAAAGACATGGAAACTCTCATTTAAGACCCATAGTGGATAGGAGGAACAGTATTACCTATGCCTGTGTGACATTTGTTGATAGTAAATTAAAAAACTACCTAAGCTCGGAACACCAAATATGTAAGGATTCCTGGAGTTTTCTGCAGGCATTAAATGAACTTGAATTCAAGCCTGAATATAATTTCTTGACTATAGACATCAAAGATTTGCATGCTGTTATCCCACAAGAAACTGGTATAAGTTAGGTCATGGAATTTTTATTAGACAAAGGAACTCAGGGGAAAGAAATAAACTTAACTGAGAGACTGTTAGATTTGATTTTGAGTAATAATTACTTCCTGTTTGATAAGGAATATTATTTACAGAAGAGCGGAATTGCCATGGGGTCCCCTTGTGGGGGCAGTTTCACAAACTGTGTTATGGCATACTGGGAGAAACCATTTCTATTTCAGAATCAAAGGTTTCAAAACAATGTGTCTTGGTACACACGGTACCTGGACGATATGTTCCTAATATTTAAAGGGGACTTGGATGAAGTTAACCACTTCATGAAAGAGCTATCTCAAATGACATCCTTCTTAAAATTATTTACATTTCAATATGAAAGATGGGAAATTTCATAATTGGATGTCCTATTAGTTAAAGATGTCATTAACAATAGATACATAGCCCGAATATATAGGAAACCTACATACTCTAATGACTTCCTACACTTCCAAAGTAGCCACCCTTCACACCAAAAAAGAGCTGTCGTGAAGGGACAGCTCATGATAGCAGCTAAAATGAACTCATTAAACCAAGATTTTGATCTAGAATGTGAGATCCCTAAAAATATGTTCGTTAAGAGACTGTGCCTCTTGAGTTTATTGGAAGACATAATAGCAGAAGTAGGAAGGATGAGGTTGCTAGGGCATTTCAAACCCCTTTTAAGTAGGAACATCTATGAACTTGAGGAGCATCAAAATTCCCCCCTAATGCCAATAAATATTGTAGAGAATGTGGACCTCAATGTCAACTTTATTACAACATTCTCTCAAGATGCCAACATATTAAGGGATATTTTGAACAAAAATTGGACCTTAATTAATGACGATACATCAGTAAGAAATAAATTAGAGCCCAAACCTAAAATAACATTTAGAAGAGGGTGCAATATTAAGTCCATCTTGGAGAGGAATATTAAACCCTATATTCCTAATAAAGGCATGAGGAAATGTGGCAGGTGCCCTTACTGTAAGTATATCCAGGTAACAACATCCTTCATAATCTTGAATGTACAACACATGATAACAAGGAAGCATGACTGCAACACAAAAGGGGTTGTTTACCTAGCTATGTGCCAATGATGTGCTGTTTTTATATAGGAAAGACAGAAAGGCATTTTAAGCAAAGACTGTATGAACACCAGTACAATATAGCTAAACAAAATACCACCAATGCCCTGGCTAGGCATGTTATGGATGAACCGGACCATCACTTTCATTATTTAATAATTGAACAAGTGGATATAAATGTCGGGGGGGGGGGGGCTTGGGCTTTGAAACTAGAGGAAAGGGAACTCTTCGGGCAATTGAAACTTAATGCACATTAATTTCCAGGGTTAAACAACCATTGCTCCTTAAAATGCATTCTGAATTTAAAATCTCTGAAAAGATGAGAAAAATGTTTTTAAGACACATTTGTCATTACTTTACATTTGAAATGGTAATATAACTTACAAGACAACTTTGAAAAATGGTTTATATGGAAACACATACATTTTTAAATATATATATATGTGTATATAAATAGTTTTAAGACATTAACATGAAAATGGGAGGTATTTGGTGATGTCATAATTGACTGGGATATTTAACAGCTGTTCAATGGGATTTCAAAATGTCTGTGGAGGTTGTTTCATTTATTTTACGTGGAAGAAAGTGCTCACAAATAAAAATTTGTTTTGGATTTTGTATACTGGACTCTTGGCTTGTGAGTGGTGGTAACCTTCTTGGCATATTTTTATGCTGGTTTCAATTTTTCTAAGTCTGTTTGGTTGCTTGTGCCAGTGGGGAGTCTTATTGGGGATATGAAGAAGGAGGGAGAAACCAGCCCTTGACTGACTGTGGTCTCTGTGTGCTCTTAAGGGAAATTGCACTTGATTCAGAGAGCTGCATCTGGAAA
This sequence comes from Protopterus annectens, assembly GCF_019279795.1. NCBI lineage: Eukaryota > Metazoa > Chordata > Ceratodontiformes > Protopteridae > Protopterus > Protopterus annectens. The sequence continues at coordinate 777,435,677 of NC_056726.1, read as the reverse complement.
TACTGTGTGTGTACCTGTCATCCTTCCAGTGTATGTACCACACTGTTGTCAGTGGTGAGGACTGAGGCTCCTTGATTATGGGTCCAGTGGTGGGGTGTGACAATTACAACAAATAAGAAGTCTCCAGATAAACCAGAGACTTTACTGTGTAAAGCTTTAAACATCTTTTGATTCTGAAAACATTAAGTAAGGCCTATGGCCAGGTGTGTTGACTATGAAGACAATCTAAGTACTGTTAATCAGAGATGACAATAAATTATAAGGTTTAAGTTAGGATTCTCAGATTAGCAGAATGCTTGGTCTTTCAGCTGTGATCCAAGTGTCCACTTTATCTAATTTATTACTGATGTCCCAGCTGTTTGTGTGTATGCCTGGGCCCCTGTCTTAGATGTTGCTTTAGCCTTAGTGTAAGGGTTTTGTCATTTGGAGCATTGCTGACTATATTACTACTCAGCTTTTGTTGGTTCCCATTTTGATGGATTGTTACCAGTACTGATACCAACATTGCCAGCAAACCAAACCAGGAGTATTGCCATTTTGGTATATATTTCGCTTTATCGATCTTTTCCTCCAGAAACACATAGCTGCACAGAGGTCTTGGTTGGTTTGAAAGTTCATAGGTTCTTCTCTGATAGATCATCCATGGAAACAATGCAGATCTTACTGCTGGCCATTTTCAGTCACCTACAGCCACTATTACCTGGATCTTGCATTAAGTTGTGCTCAATACGTAGTTACTAGACATGCATTCTGTGAGACCAATAAGGAACCTAGCCCAAATTCCCACTTGCCCCAAAGCACTGTCTGGTTAAGTGACTTGCTCAGTGTCACTCACTGTAGAAAGATTTAAACCCTGTACCCTTCACACAGGAAGCAGCTCATTAATAGGTTGGAGCTTTGATCTTCTGCACTAATTGCAGACTAGCCAGTCTTCCTCGACTGCATTGTGATAGTGAGCAATGGTTCTGTTATGCTTGTGTTACCAAATTGTGATCATCGATACTAATGTTAACTGTAACAATGATTACATTATATTTTACTGTTACCATTATGTTTTCATCAGAAAGTCAGAAGATACATATTCGACTGATTACTCTTGCTGTGTTTTTTTTTTAGCGGCCTACTGTTTCGGTCCTGATGGTCTTAGGTCCCAGACATTAAGTGGTTTATTTGACTTTGTATTTAAGTTTTGCAAAAGTGTACTATTAAGAAGAACTTCTGGCAGTTAACACAGTGGAGTAAGACTATAAGTTGTTAAGGAGTAGGGTTTAATATTCTCAGACTTCATGTGCCTGGTGTGTTACTCTGAGCAGATCACTTAACTAGACAGTTTGCCTGAGCTGAGCCTGAAAAAGGTCTGTGTTGATCAGTGTTCTACCCTGGTTAACAAATACAAAGGAAAATAAAAAGAGTGTTATTAACCATAATTCTGAGAATCTAATAAGTGTTTTGTTTTACAAGTTTATTGATAATCTGATCATAAGCGGACTGGAGTTCCACTGTGGCGACCCCTAACCGGGGAAAAAAACTAAACGACATTACTATTGATAATCTGAGGGATAAAATGTTATACAATAGCCAAGGGATATTCTCTTGACCCTCTGCCCTTTTACCCCAATAAACTTGATCTTGACATGTTTTGATTATGTCATATGCATTAGACTTTGAGGGGACATAGAGGTGGAGGAAGAATGGTATGGAGTTTTATGTTTCTTGCAGTGTGGCAGTTGGAAAGGTGAATAATGCACTGCCTTGAGGTAAAACATCAGACTTTTTGAACTTCATTTCTTTGTTATGTACTCAAGGTTTCATGAGTTCTGTCAGGATTCTGGACTCCACTGGCCTCTCTGATGATGTTTTATTATAATGAAAGATCCATTCACAAATAATTAGTATTATTTCTAATTTGTTGTAGAATGTTGACCTAGCTTTTATCATTGAAAAATGGATGGAAAAATATTGTTTCTTGTGCCTTCTGGGTTTTCCTTGATGGAATGCCCGAGAACAGGCAATATTTGTGTTGGAGTTTTGATCTGTTATCATGCCTCACTGAAGCTGACTAAGGTTAAGATTGGAGTCGCCAAACTATCTGAATATATCATAGATCCAGAACCTAGCTTTGGGTTCTTCCTGGGATTTTCAAGTACCCAATAATCTAAAGATGTTTCTGTGGGACTTCACGGATTCCCTTGTTACATCAGTGTTATTGACTTCAAACTGGTTAGTTCTGGTTGAATTCAATATATGGGTTGATGATAAATCTATGATCCTGGTGTAATATCTGTCTTTTAAAAGAGAAGCTGGCCTTACTCAGGCATTTCCCTCTTTTAACCATCATTTTGGGCATACTTTGGACTTAATGTTCCATCTTGGTTTGTCTAACTCTGGTTTGGAGGTGGAACTAATCTCAAGTTTTGAGCTAGTATAATGCAGGAACTGACATGCTGTAACACCAGATCAGTTTGTTCTGGCTTTCCACCAGCTCCTGTTGGTGTCCAGCTAAGGTCTTCCCAATTAGCCTGTTGCATACTATAACACAACTGTACATTCCTCTTTGGTCTTGTTTGCACCCTTACATATATGTCTTATACACCACGAGCCACAACAGCCAAGGTTTTATATGGTGCTTTGTGTTGTGATGAGTTTGCAATGAAGGTATGAGTGTAAATGGAAACATATTTGCTGGTTTGGTGTCATACTCAAGCTGGATGAGCATTACACTATTTATGACAAAGAGATACAGAGCCATCCCATAAGAAGACAACATTTTTCCAAATTGATCACTTCTACATGTAATCAACTGTCTTTGCAATTTCTGGTGTTTGACAGCCTGAGTACTCCAGCCTTTATTGCCACCTGTATAGCATTTCCCTCTGAGGTGTGTGAGTTAGCCATTAACTTCTTTGAGCTAAGTTGGCATCACTGCAGTTTCTCCTTACATGATAGGTTCAATTAAAGTTTTCAGTGATTGCATGGGCAGACTGGTATGAATTCTATTCATTTGTCTATAGTGAACTGGTTTCTTTGATTTTAGACATGTGACCACTCACTGGTTGCCTGGATCCATGCCTAAAAAGACTGGCTGTGGATAGTCTTGATGTAAACAATTTATCAATTTGTCTGTGATTACTGAATCTGTCACTTTGCCTTATAGCAGACTTTTCTTTCTCCACGATTAGAAAAAGGTATGATTTAGATTCTGACAGCTTGGATAACTAGCATTCCTCTTGTACGCTTTCTTTTATAGGAAATGTTATTTGAGAAGATTGTTTACTCACAACTTAATTCAGTTCTTAAAGAATATCATATTCCAGTTCCATTCCAGTCTGGTTTCTACATTAGATATGACAGAGAGACAGCCCTAACATTGGTCTTCAATGATTTCCTAAGGGTGAGAAATTAACCCTATTAACTAAGTTTGGACATCATTCATATGTCTTCATCATTTGACATGATAGATGACAGTATTCTTTTTGATTGGCTATGAATCCACTCTGGAGCTGCAGGAACTGGTCTGAGATGGCCTCCTTCCCAACTCAAAGGACTTACAGAACATATAGCATCTGGACTAAATTCTGCATCTTGTTATCTTGTCACATCTAGAGCTTTGCAGGCCTCAGTTATGACCAGCTTGTTGATCCCTTTCTACATGCTTCCATTAGGTGAAGTCATCAGGAGGGAAGATCTTCAATATTGATGTTATTCTGATTATCTTCAGCATTACCTTGTCTTTCCTCGGGAGAACTTGTCTTCTGCTAATTTCTTAGGTGAAGATTTTGAATGCTTCCAGGATTTGGTTTTTGCTTATTATCTGACTTTTGACATGAGCAGCTATGTGGCATGGCGGGTTAATGCAGCACCCTACAGGTGTGATGGTCATGGGTTCAAAGTAAGAGACAGGTCTTTATTTGTTAGGGGAATTAGCTCAAATGGTAGAGCGCTTGCTTCGCATGTGAGAGGTGGAGGGATTGATACCCTCATTCTCCAAGTTTTAAATTAATGGATGGAAAACCACAAATTTGTCCCAGAGGTTCCACATGTGTCCTTCATTGACAGGGGTGACAGGTGCTGATTGAAGTTTCTTTTTAATGGCTAGGCTTGTAAGGGGCCCAGGGCCATTAGCCTAGTAACCTCCTATGAGCAACTGAGTGCTTTTGTCTGACTTTTATTCCAGACTTCTTAACACACAGTACTATACAATCTCTTAAATAGCCATATAAATCACATGATCTAGGGCATATGACCAAGAAATTGTCTAACTAAATCAAATAAAATATACATAAATACATAAAATCGGCACCGATGAAAAAATATTTTATAGTTTGATAGTCCCATTTTTAAAACATAGTTAATATATATGTAATCATTGAAAAGAGTAGGTGCCCTTTATATTCAAAATAACTCTTGTTTACAAACTGTTTACATATTTTCAAATATTTACATATGTACAAATACAGAAATATACAAATCTGTTTGCATATATTCATAATTTCTTTTACAGTCATGACAAAATTTTCCCTATTTGATCCCCTGCTCCTTTTTCTATAACCACCTTCTGATTTTACTTGATATTGTTGCTAAAATCCATTTACCATTAAACATAATTTCATTTATTTTTTCATTCCATGTAACCCATATAACATAAAATAATGTTTTATATACTCTTTTAACATATTCTTTTCTTCTATTTTTATAATATCCTTATTTAATCATATCCATGTTTATTTTATCCACTTTCTTTTATATCTTCAAAACATCCTCTTTACATGGTTTTTCCCCATAGTTTTTTACTCTTTTACATTTCCAAAACACATGCTCCATATTTTTTCACCTTGATAATGAAAACATGATCTATCACTTTTCATATGCCATACTTCCTTTTACTGGGAATTTATCTATTACTTGTTTCCACAAAAAAAATTGACATTCTCCTTTCTGTTTACACCATTTTTTTATTTGTATGGCTTTAATTTTTTTCATCTGTTAGATTTTCCCATGGTTTTGCATAGCAATGTTTTATTATTACATTCTTATACCATACTTTTCTATCTTTTTCTATATAATCAGTTTTTATTTTCCACAAAAAATATTTTTTCTTGATTTATACACTCATTTTCTCTTTTTTATCATACTTATATGTATACAGTTTTACTACTAATCTGACATCTTTTTCATTTATCCACTTTAACAATTTGTACACATTTAATGAAACAGCATATACCACTGGGTTAATTAACCCTAAACCTCCTTATTTATTTGCACATAAAGTTCCTCTTTTTACTGTGTTTAATATAGGACCCTGTATAAATGAAAAAGATTACATGCAATAATTCCTTTTGAAATATTTTTGGCAATGTAAATACACTTACTAAGTATGCTATTTTCACCATCAGTACTAAATTTATTAAATAAGCCTTTTTTCTAAATGATAATTTATATGTTCTCCAGAAAAGACACATTTGCTTTATTATTGCTGTTGTTTTTTTCTCATTGAATTCTACAAAGCTTTACCTAATACCCTCTAAAACCTCAAAAAGATATCCACTCCCACAAACACTCTTGCTAATACACGGGGACATTCACCCCAACCCAGGTCCTGACAATTCCCTTCTCCACACCCTCTCAGACCAATCTACTAACAATTTAAGGTCACTTTTCTCTTCCAACTCCCTCTCAATAGCACACCTAAATATTTGTAGTATTAACAATAAAATCACACAGCTCCATGCATTAATTGACCTCTACTCATTTGATATCCTCTGTCTTACTGAAACCTGGCTTAAACCAAGTACCAAGAACAATGAAATTACTCCTCCAGGATATAGCATTTTAAGGCATGATCGTCTAAACAAAAAGGGTGGAGGAGTTGCATTACTTTATAAATCAGAACTGCAGATAGCCTCAATTAACTCTCTGCCTCCTTCCCCTGCCAATGCTGAAATACTCTGTAGCAAATTCCAAGTGAATAAAAGAAAAGCCATATACATAATATGTTGTTATATCCCTCCTGGCAATAACGTTATATACACTTGAAAACAGCCTTAGCTGGCTCTCATCTACCTTTCCTCAGGAAACCATAGTCTTAGGGGACTTCAACATTGATTGGAACTCCTGCATATCCCCCAATCCTACCCATCACCTCAACCTCTTTACTTTTCAACAAACCATAAACTCCCCAACTAGGATCCACAAATCTACCAATAAACAGACCATCTTGGACTGGATATTGGTCAACAATAATCCCCTCTCATATAAAACTGGTATACTCCCAGACAATATCAGTGACCATCTTCTTATCTATATCACTAAACATAAAAACAGTAACCACAAACAGGCTAACTATCGTACTATACGGAACAAAAAAAACTTCATCCTTCAAAACTTCCTTGATGAACTCAAAGGATGTAACTGGTCAGCCCTAAAACATCTTCCACTTGATCAGGCAGTTACCCATTTCAACAACACATTCTTCCAAATTCTTGACCGTCACGCCCCTTCTCGATTAATTAGAACAGGATCCAAAGCTGCACCTTGGCTTTCTAAAGAAACCAAGCGCACAATGCTACTAAGGAACAAACTATGGACAAAATGAAGAACTACAAAAAACCCAACTGACCATTAAAACTTCAAGTATCTTAGAAACACTACAAAAAGACTTACCCTTCTCGATAAAAAGAATTTCTACCTCCAATATCAACAAAATCAAAATCATAACCCCCAAAAATTTTGGTCAGGAATCAATAAACTGCTCCATCCTGGGAATTCCAAAACACCCACTCCAGGTAACTTAGCTCAGACCCCTTACAACATAATAGCCAATACATTCAACAATTTCTTTTCTGATACAGTCGCATCTCTAGCAAGCACTATGGTTCCCCCCACTTCCCTTCCAAATATCACTCCTCATAACAACACCCTCACTCTAAAATTTAGTACAGTCTCTACAACCTATATTCATAAGCTACTCTCAAAACTTAAACCATGTACTCCTTCAGCCAACCAACTACCAGCTGAATATCTGCAGCTAGCAGCAGCAGTAGTACTAGCATACCCAGTCTCCATCCTAATTAACAGAACTATAACCAAATCTACTATTCCTTCCCTCTGGAAAGTTTCCCATATCATTCCACTGCATAAAGGTGGAAACACTAATGAACTTTCTAATTTCCACCCTATAGCCTTACTATCACCGCTATCTAAAATTATGGAATGTTGCATACACCATCAACTTTTACATCATCTTCTACATCATAATCTACTGGCAGACACCCAACATGGTTTTAGACTTTTCCATAGCACTTCCACTGCTCTTCTCTCTTTTACAGACTCCATCAACAAAAATCGCAATAACAACCTATTCTCCTCTGCTTTATTTCTTGACCTCTCTAAAGCCTTTGATATGGTCAACCACCACCTTCTGCTGGACACTTTGAAATTTCTTTCTCTTGACTCTTTGGCATTGCGCTGGTTTAACTCCTATTTGAAAGATAGAAAACAATCAGTCCTTTGGGACAACCATCTATCCTCTCTGCTCCCTGTCACAATCGGAGTCTCCCAAGGATCCATCTTAGGTCCCCTTCTCTTCTCCATATTTATAAATAACCTGCCTTTTTCCCTCCCAACATCCACATACATTCAGTATGCAGATGATTCAACACTCATCTGTACTGCTGCATCTCCAGCTGAACTCCATTCTTCCACCCAAAAAGTCTTTACAGCAGTAGAAAACAGGTTTCAACAAATCTGTCTCTTCCTCAATTCCCCCAAAAAACAAATTATTACTTTTTTCTCTAACCCTTAAGTCTGCCCCTTTCTCCTTTTCTATTGTCTCTTACAATGGCACTATCATTACACCTGATTGTTCCACTAAACTGCTAGGGTTTACAATAGATAATCAACTAAACTTTGATTCCCACATTGACCTAACCATCAAAGCAGTTAATAAAAAGATAGGTGCCCTCTACAGACTTAAGCCCTTTCTTACAGCAACTACCAGGGTGTCTCTAGCCCAAACTCATCTCATCTCTACATTATTGTATGCCTCTCCATCTTTTATCAACCTATCAAAATCTAACCTTCATAAACTAGCCACATCCTACCATAGCATTGCTAGGTTTGCCACAGGTTCCCCATTTCGTACCCATCATTGTGTTAATCTCAAAAACCTTGGCTGGCTTGAACTTCAAAATCTTATTCTTCTACATCAATTAGTTATCACCCATAAAATTCTCAACTACCCCACTAATACACCCATACTGAACAACCTTGTAGCCCCTTACAGGAATCTTACTTCCCTTCGCTCAGCTAACAAACTGCTAGTAGCAACTCTCAAATCTCACAATAAATCAGGCGACTCCTTGTTCACAAATGTTGTTGTCTCATACTGGAATAAACTTCCCTCAGAACTAACTACTTTAGTCTCATCTCAACTTTTCAAGAAACATTTAAAGGACCATTTCAAAACTCACTGGCTTTGCCCTTGCTCAAATCCCGACTGACCCCAGCATCCAACTTATATATTATACTTCTCTTCCAGTAAAGTTCTCTCAATTCCCTACTGTTATACATCCATCTATTCTACTTGTCTCTCTCAATATTACTTCTCCTCATCTGTAGCTCACCTGGCATCTACTTGGACATTACTATTCCTACATCTGTCTCTTTCTGTCTATACTTGATATATTACTCCAACCTGTCATCTCATCTACTATCTAAACCTTGTTTGTTACTTCTTACTGTGTAATTCTGGGTCTTATACCTATTTGCTCATGCACAAAATGCTCATCATATTTGTTAATACTGTAAATATTGTATAGACTCTAGTGTTTGTTTAATTTTTATTTCTGCATCCAAATTCCTTCATCACTCAGATTGTAGGGTTAGGGATCCTCGTGGTATTTTTTTTTGTTAAATTGATTCCATACTGTTGCTATGCTACTTTTAAATAGTTCTGTAGCTTCTTATAATTTGTTGTTTTATGTCAGTTACTAGTATATATTAGTGGAGCTTTTCTCCTCGGGCCTCTGCTGAAAATGGACATATATCCAGCCAGACTAGCCCGGTCAACAAATGTAAAATAAAAAAAAAATAAAAAAAATACTCACATCTTTATTCCCAAATGTTATATCTAGCACAGAAAGTTCAATCATTGTAAAATACATACCTCTAATCTTTACTTTATCACCTAAACATTTACTGTTCTCTTTATTTAAATCTTTATTTAAATCCATCCCTATCATACCTAGACAATCATTAGTACAAATTATTTTATCCAAATTTTGTTTTTTGCATTTATTATAATGTCATCTGCATATGTTAACAGAAGTGGAATTCTTAACAATTCAGGTATTATATACCCTATCTCCATTCATAACTAATGCAAAGAGTATACAGCTCATTGGACATCCCTGTCTTACACCACTCTTCATATGTACGTCTTGGCTTAACCAGCCACTTATAAGTATTTTTTACTTTATTATTACTACACATTGACATACGTAATTTCCTAACTTTTTCAAGTATATTATATTCTTTCATTACTACCAGTAAGACTTCATGTCCAGTTGTGTTAAATGCCTTGTTGAGGTCTCCTACCATGATGTTAATCTCCTCTTTTCTGTTCATAATATCATCTACAGTTTCACTATTATTAATAATTCTTGGCAACCCTTCCCCTTTATACTACATATGCTTTCTTCCATAATATATTGCATTTTAGTTTCAAATCTCTGTTGTATTATTTATATAAAGATATTATAATCATTATTATTCAATACTATTGGTCTCCACTTTTTTAAAATTCTCTTCTATCTTCCTTCTTCCATATGAATTTAAGTATTCCACTACATAATTCTTTATATATAAAATATTCATTTAACCATTAATTCAAAATCTTTAAAAAATATTTTTTTTGCAAATCCCTTCAATTTTTATACATTTCATACCCTGTTCCCTATGGGCCTGCAGCCAAATCTATATTTACTTGTCATAATACTTTAGCTCATTTAAAGAAATCTCATTTTTCCAACTCTTTATTATCTTTTTCTGTTAACTGTTAACTTTTTTACTTACCGTGTTTTTTTTCACTACCTTCTTTTTTCTTTAAACATTTCTTGCTCATATTGTACTACATTATTCATAATCTTTAGCTGAGTCCTTTCTATTTTTCCTTTTGCATGTTTTATTTCTCTTATTACACTGCCATCTTCCTTTACTAATCTGCTTAAGTAACTCAGTGCTTATTTTCTTTTTCCTTCTAAGAATATTTGCTTCCACAACAGTTCTTGTATTTCTTCTTGATTTCTTTCATATAATTCTTTTCTTTTTTGAAGTACTTTCTATCATTATATTTTAAATCTTTCAATGCATTTTTATATGTTCTTTTCTATTTTTCTTTCTCTACTTTTCTCACATCATATTACCACTGTAAAAAACATTTTTTATATTTTTCCTTTAATATCATCCACCATTCAGACCAATTTTTATAAAATGTTGTCATATTAATAAGATCTTTGCATAATCATATTACTAATCTCTTTCCTTCTTCATTCTATGCTTTATCATTTATCCTTTTTATTCGTTTGCCTATTTTTATATATCCCTTTGTTTTATTTTACCTCTAGCCATATCACAAGATTTCATTTCTATATATATCCCTTTTGTAAGTTCATGAATTTTTGTCCCAAAGTTTTAACTTACCACATCTTATAACTTTGAACATTTTTCTTATATAATTTAATTTCTTTTTTATGTTTACCTATTAAATCACAATTAAAGTCTCCTGTTATTATAATATTCACATTTATCACTTTTTCTTTCGGCTTTGCCTGGTTAGAGGTCGCCACAGTGGATGACCATCCACTCATGATTGGCAGTGGAGTTTTACAGTGTTGAGTTGCCAGCCCAGCGCCCAACCTTCCACAGAAGGCACACTCATGCCTAGGGCCAATTTAGAGTGTCCAGTCCACCTACAGCATGTCTTTGGGATGTAGGAGGAAACCAGAGCACCCAGAGAAAACCCACATGACCACAGGAAGGACATGCAGACTCCACACATAAGGCACCCCAGCTGAGGATCGAACCGGAGAACCTCTTGCTCTGAAGCAGCAATGCTAACCGCTGCACCACCTCGACCGCCCCGATATTCATATTTATCACTGTGTAGTCTAAAATCTGATAAAATAAGCTTTCTGTTTCTTTACATTTATAATTCTATATACGTGTTCTTTCCATTTTAAATCTACAATGTTAATCTTTCAACTTTTGCTAAAGTTACATCCAATACTTTTACGGCTATTCCAGAATATCTCTCATTTCTTAAATTCCAGATTATCTTTCCTCTCCATAGTTTCTTTGTTTGTAATCTTTCTTCATTTTTTAAAAATCTTGTGTCTTCTAATATAATAACAGCTCCATCACATGTATTACTCCACTCTAAAATTCATGCTCTTCTTACTATATTCCTAATACTATTCACATTTATAGAAACTATCCTAAACTTTCATTTTCCCTTTGATTGATGCTTTCATAAGTTCATAGCTAATTACTAGGCTAGTTTTCCTAACAGGCCTAATCAATTTTCTTCCTAATGGTGAGAATCAAACACTTGATCATGTGTTTGTAAATCCAAAACCTTAACCATTATACCAAGCCCCAATCTTTAGCTATATGTATTCTTTTTCATCCATTTCCTTTCTTTTTTTTTCTTTTGTACTTATCCCTTTACATTTTATTTTTCTGTCCTTTACTCTTTAACCAATAGAATTCTTTTTTCTTTTACTCATAGTTTATATCTTCTTCGTCACTTATTTCAAAACATTCTTCTGTGTCCTCTTTATTATTTTATCCTCCTCTAATTTTTCTTCTTTCTACTACTTCTAACATTTCTTCTCTTCATTCATTTTCTACTCTTTCTTTTTATTTTTCCTAACAGTTACTTTCATTTTTGCAATCCATCCATAAATGTCCATTTTTTTTACATTTACGTATAACATTTCGATTCACATTTTTTTTGCATCATGTCCCTTTTCCCTACAAATATAACATTTACTTTTGTCACAGTTGCTTATCAAATACCCTTCTTTTCCACAAAAAAAAATTTCTGGGTTGTCCCCAGTATTTTACAATACCCATTTCCCCCTCTACTTTTATCATGTTTGGTATATGTGTATTTTTCTCTTTATATTTTAAACAATACTACAATCCCAGCCACCAGTCCATAAACCCCTTTTGTCATAAACCTTTGCAATGTCCAGTACTTCTTTACATAAAGTTTTCAAAAGTCCTTTCAATGTCTCTCTTTTTACCTCTGTTTGAAATTGTTTCCATGTTAAATGCTTTTATCATGCAAAGATTCCATGGGTTACAGTCTTTCTTTTTTTCATATTCTCCAAGAAACATTTCCATTGAAAAAAACAGTCTCAAATATAATTTCACAAAATGTCTCTTTGTTAATAAGAAAAAAAACTCTTATCTGATGTGCTTTTACAGCCAAAGGAACTATTAAATTATCTTACATTTCATACTGGTCCATGTCTTTGTGTTATTTACTTTAAATCTTTACCACATGTTTCCATTTTTTATTTTCTTCTGTCTTCTTTTCTGCTACTCCACTTTTCCCTTCTTTGACTTTCTCTGCATATGTTTTCTTTTCCATCTCACCACTATTCTTCAGGATTGTAATTATATGTCCATCATTTGCTGACTCATCTGCATCAAACAGACATTTTGAAAATTCCTTAGAATCCTGCATGCATTCTTTGGTCTCAATATTTGCTTTCTCCTTCGTGCCTTTCACTGCTCCATCATTTTCTTCTCTCTCCATCTGCCTCCCTATTCCTCCAGGCTGCCTCTTTGCCTGGAATGGAAACAGGGACTACTCCTTCAAAATGGGTCATCCTCACAACAATGATTGGCAGGGGAAGTTCCCTGCTGCCATGGCCACATTCCTTTCGTAGTATAAATGCCGCCCCTGGTCTCCCCTGAAAAGAAGCTACTAGCATAGTGGGACTAATCTGGTCAACAAAAAGATAAATAAAAATAAATGTACAAGACCATGTTCATTGCATTAGTCAGTCTTATTGACTTGAGCCAAGCTGCATTCATGCTCATCCTATAAATGCTTACTTATACCCAGCTGCAATTACCATATATGTATATAACAGGCTGTTCTATTATACAGGGTCATACTGTCTTTTTTTTTTTTTGATATAGTTATGATTTCTTGCCACTGGTAATAATTTTCCTTTTATGATATTGTTTCTTAAGCAGAAGGTTAATACATCTCAGTCAAATTAGTCTGGCACTGACCCATAGAGAACAAGGAGCAAATTATTCAACTAAAATCCACAACAGCATGCCCAAAAAAGGCAATGCTGGGTCAACAAGGACCATTCTCTGGATATAAACACATCCAATGATTTGAACCTGTAGTATTGGTTCTGGGATTCATCAAAAGAAATTTGTCCAATGGATAATAGTTTGAAAAAGTATCACTGAAAGATACTTTCAACAAATAACAAACTAAGCTTTGATGCAAGAGGCAAGCCCACTTCCATCCCCTTGTGGGGGAAACTGAATACTCCCACCTAACTTATAGATACCAACTCCATGATCAAATAGAGGAGAAAAGTACAAAGGTTAATGAAAGTGGATTTTAGTAATATTTCTTTTATGGTATTGCCTATCAGATAAATTGCTATTAAAAACTTGTTATATTCTTAGGTTCTAGTGGCATAATGGGAATTATAAAAGAAAATTATGGTTTGTATTAAATTCATGGAAAGGTTTTAACAAGCTTTGGGTACCATCCCACATAGTTGCTCATAAAAATAACTATAATTCACATTTTGTGTTCTACAAAGAATGTAATGTCACGACACCCAATAATGTTATTGGTTTACTATCCTTGTAGTCAGGAGCGGCCTTAGATCAACTGGTGCCCTAGGCAAAAGGGCACCACAGCACCCCCCACCACACCACCCAGTGCCCCCATCCTGGTCTACCTACACCAAGAAAATACTGAAAAAGTGCCCCTACTAAAGTGGTGCCCTAGGCGGCCGCCTAGTTGGTCTATGCCTAAGGCCAGCTATGCTTGTAGTGGGAGTACTCAGTGTAAGTTTACTGCCAATATTACTTGGTACTTCATTGATGCTACTCTATAACCTATGGTTAGTAAATGTTATTCATGTAATACTGCACACATTTTCTGTGCCAAATACTGTCCAGCTGTGCTGCATAATTTATGCAGAAAACTTTATGCAAATAAACATACCAACATATGAATGTAGCTATTTTGTAAAAAAAAAAATGGCTTATCATAGGTGCCTTAGCCACAAATGCTTTCTGATTCTTTTCAAAATGTTCATTTTTTGTTTGTTTTAACATAGTTTTTATTAGCAGTAGGTGTGGCGAACTAGAAATGTGTTAGATTGTTGAGAACATTTTAACAGACTGTCAGAAGTGAATAAAAATCTAGAAATAAATGATGTTCTCAGTTTTGGGAATAATTTCAAATGTATAGCTGTAAGACATTACTAGTGGTATACTGTTTTGCACAATGATCTTTAGTAAATCATTTGATTTTGTTGTACTGTTTTTATTGACCATTTTAATCGTGTGATCTTTAAATGTTTGTATAAACGTATAATGTATAATTTGCTCTCTAAATAGTGTGAATGTACTCTTTGTTATGAATTATGGAATGAAAGTGCTAACTGGATTTTTATTGATTATTAACTTTTTTTTTTTTGAAGTTCAAAAGTGTCTGCATTTGTTTTTCTTTTGGATATTTCACATCTTACCTTATTCAGAAAAGCTCTCTTAAACAATTTATTTTATTCTACTCAAAGTAAAAGCTTCAGTAGTCATCCTTAATACCCTCACTATCTTTCTGTAATTGATTGTACACACACCACTTCTTTTCTGCCAGTTAATTTAACTCTTTATTTTTTCATTTCTTATTTACAGTCTTTCATTCATATACTTTTTTAACTTCTGATTGCTTGTAAATATCTACTTTGTAAATGTTGCTAAACAATTACTTGTTATCCATTATCCACATCACTGAAAATTTATGTTTATCATAAAACTTTTTTTTCCATTCAGAATCTCCCTCACACACTTATTTAGTCAGGGACTTAGGGACATTCATAGATAGTAATCTAGCCTTTGACCATCATGTGTCTACAGTGGTGAGGAAATCATTCTATGTTGCACAACTTATAAACAAAGGTATGACATCTAAGTCCAAGGAAGTCATTGTTCCACTGTATTTGGCATTCATCAGATGTATCATTGAGTGTAATGCCTCCTTTGGTATGTACCTAACCAGGCATATCCAACAATTGGAATGTCCACAGAGGTTCCTCACTAAAATAATACAGGGTGTAGGTAAAATGTCCTATGCAGACTGCCTCAAGGCCCTATCCCTGTATTTTGTCTCCTACAGGCTTTTGAGGGGTGTTCTATGCTTGTCATACAGGGCATTGTCAGACCCCACTCTGATGGATCTCCTGCATATCCACAAAACAAACAGCATCATAGTTACCTGTTCTAAAGACTTAAACCTTGCCTGTTATATAAATAGGACCTGCTGGAGAGATAGGTATGTATCCCAGAGACTGCCCCATCTATGGAACACACTCCCCATTCATGTGAAGCAGAGTTCCTCCCTAACCCAAGTCAAGTGCAACCTGGACAATTGGTTGGGAAACCGGAAATTCATTCCTGGTTTGGCAATTATGTCTCTAGTGGACACATAAATGGTTCATCTCTCAGCCCCATGCTTACACTTATCAAGGGTATCAGAACTTGTCAGATATTTGGGATGCATGGCTAGACTTAAAAAGGTCAAGTGGTCATTAACCTAGTAAACACCTATGAAACTATGAACCTATGAACCTATGGGCTACATGCTAAGAAGGTAGGAACTGAATTCTACTTTTAAGATTTTTTACAGAGCTCAGTTACTGCAAACCTGATGTGAGATGGAAAAACTAAGTTACAGGCACATCCCATGATAACTGACATGCATTTTATTAATATATCCTCCCTCCATCCTCTCTTTTTTTCTTTTCCATTTTCTTTCTCTGCTATGGGCCTCAGCTTCCTGCTGACATCTGAACTGGAGAGACATGGTACAAGATGGAAAAGGGGAAGATGGGAAGGCAACCTGAAATAAAATGTTATCTGCCAAACAGACCTAATGCCTGTGATTTAAATCTTAGATGTTACCAAGGATAGATAGTGTGCTTATAACTCTAGTATTACAACAAGTATCTGCAAGTTCTGTTTAGCTATTTTGCTACCAAAATAATGATGGTGGTGGTGGTGGGTATGCAGAAAGGTCTTGTGCATTCTTACAGTGCTATTTAATGTGAGCTGGTATTTGTAATTCTGTCCTAACTGCATGCAATGGAGATACATATGCATCTGAAATAAATGTTTTGGCTCATAGCATTCACTTCAGATGCATATATAGTCTCACTATATGAAACTAGGGAAGAATTTGTAAAAGCACCATCTCATGTTAGTTAGAGCTACATACCCTAGTGATTCAGGAATATTGGAAACACCTTTTACTTTTGAATTTCCTTTATATTCATGGCAGCACATCATTTAAGAATGTTTTGATTTTGAGAATTCTCCAAATCTAGATAATAATGTTGCCTTGGTAAACATTGTAATAAACAGGTGTACTGCAGTTTTCTGTTATCATTAAAGAACAGGGGCTTGGGGATTCTTTCTCTGTCCCTTTGTTTTGTATGTTATTTTGTGTTTTCTCTATTAATAATTATAATTTCTTGATTAAGAAAAAAATGAAAACAGTGGTTGTCTGCCTTATGGCTATTAAGGTAGCATGTTGAATTAAACAATGCTAATGATAAACAGTGTACTCAATGTTTAGACAAAAGATACCATGGACTGGTATCAACATGCAAACAGAAGTAACACTGTACATGTTTTCCTGAAAGACTGGCTTTGTAAGTTGTTAATGAAATATGTGCTATTACACAGTAAACCAGCTACTACTGCCTCTTATCAATAAACAAAAACATATATTTTCTATTTGTTATGGTAATGTAAATAGCCCAATGTGTTCTGAACACTAAGTACTTAACCACCATACATGCAAGTTTGTGTTCAATTTATTTCAGGTGTAATCCTCCTCCAAACTAATCTCTATTCTGGATACAGCATCAAGCTTGCACAAGTGTTCCTGCTTGTTTCATTTCCTGCTGATGTTCTATAAACTTTTTGTAAACTAACTATTTGTTCAGAACTTATTGCTCTCTAAAGCACTTGAAATGTAAACAAATTACTACTTTCTCTTTGATAAACAGTATCAAGAGATTACAACAGCTCTTGCAGAATCAAATTTGCTCATATGGTCACCAGCTAAATCAGCTGCCAATCTGTTGTCTGCTGCTTGATCCGGCTTGGCACATGGTTATTGCGGTGACACTGTAACACACAGACACATGTTCAGAATGCTCTTTGGCAAGAGGTGTCAAAGCTATCTAGTTGACACATCCAGTATGAGCTGTTCCAGTCATGACATTTAAAGCCCTCTTTTCACCTCGAGTATTTCTATTTTGAAAGTTGTTCATGCCTTCTGCTATACATTATATTTTTATGTACGCAGAAGTGGAATTTTCAGCAGATTCTGAACCACCTAACATGTGCCAGGAAGTTCCCTGATGAACTTTGACTCATCATCACTTTTCTTGCATGTCCTGATGAGTAATACACACCTGTAACTGGTCTCTTTATAATATCTTCAGTTTTCTCATTATCTTTGGAGAATTTAGGCATACACCATGTTTTGAAATATATTAGGTACAGCACTATAAAACCATTAGAGAATTCTTTCTGGATTATTTCTGGATTTGATTGATGTAGTCTTTGATATTTCTGGCCTTATTGTCTTTAAGCTGCATTCTTACCAGTTACTGGACATAACACCTAGTATAGGCAAAATAAACTTTAATGGATGAGAAACAGAGATTAAAGCAAAAGGGACAATAAGCACACTACGTGTGCCAAACATTTCTTATATGCTCACCAGTTTCTGTGTTCCACTATCAGCATTTATGCAATTTTGTATGAGAATGATTCATTCATTGTCCAATTATTTTCTTAATCCATTAGGTTTATAGGTATCACTAGGCTATTGATCTGTGTGGATCTTAAAAGGCTAGCCTTGTATTCCCACAGTAATTACTAGTCCTTATATTATGCAATACATATATCCAAAGAACAAGTATATGTTGGGTAGTTGCATGTTTTTCCTATTCATAAGGACCAGTGATGCTAAACTGAGGGTAAATTTGTGTTTAACCATCCATCTGTCCAAATTATTAATGGATTTCAGTGTCACAATGGTGCCAGACCCTATCCAGGTACCCAGTGGGTAAAAGATAGGTAATCTTATTCTGGATAATGTGCCAATCACACGCATGTGTACACATAGACACACACACACACACACACACACACACACGCACGCACGCACACACACACACACACACACACACACACACACTTAACAGACAGATTGCAGTATCACTGGTTCACCTATGGCATGTCCTTGGAATGGCTGAAGAAGTTGCAGCATTCAGCAAAAACACATGTGGATACAGGGAGGATGTGCAGACTCACACAGAAGGCACCCAAGCCAGGCAGCAAATTGGAAACCAACTGCTGCAAAGTAACACAAAGCTAACTGCAGTGCCAATGATCTACTCTGTATGACAATTGAAAAAATACAGTAACAAATGCAAAAAAAAAAAAAAAAAGAATTTAAGCTCTGGAACAAACTTCTTGCCTGTACCTATTTTTAAAGGAAAATTTTTATTTTTAGACTTGATTTACAACTTCAAACATTTTTCTGACCACTCCATCTCTCATGATTTCAAATGTTTTACCACACAGGAAACCAGGCTACATGACTGACATCCTGGGGACCAATAATTTAGAGAAAAAGGACCCACACTTTATATCACTCTTTTTCAGAAGCAAAAATAAATGAATTTGTGAGGTACAGATTTTACACTGTATCTTTGATAACACATTTATAGTTTTTCATCTTATTTGTTACTCTCAGTTTTTTTTGTGAATGTATTTCTGAAAAGTATCCAGTGATCCTACAGGAAATGGGAAGAGTTATGTGCTATTTGGTACTAATATTTTGTGCTAATTAGGTTCCTAGATTTTTTGGCTGAATATGTCTGCTTTTCAAAAGCCTTTGTACCTATTTTCAATGGCTGTAGGTTGAAACATATATAAAGATATAAAAAGAATTATAGGTTAAATATAAATATGGAGTGGAGAGAAAGAAAATGGGAGAATAGAAGAAAATAAAGAAAGAAAGAAAGAAAGAAAGAAAGAAAGAAAGAAAGAAAGAAAGACCATCATACTGTATGTTGGATATCAATGCATGGAATCAGCAAAGAACATGAAATAAATTAAACAGATACAGAAACTCATAGGAAGTTACTAGGCATGCCGTCCATGTCATATTCCAGATTCACAACTGTCCAAAGGCACTGGCTGGTTAACTGTCTTGCCCAAGGTCCCACAGTACAAAGTGAAGGTGGAAGAGTTAAGTCCTGTTCATGGGTTTTAGTCCTCTGTGCTAATTTTATATGTCTTCTGTAGCACAGTATTTTGATTTGCATTGTGGACAGAACTGCATAATGAATGTATTATCCTACACACAACTGTGGTCATGTCTGAAGAGCTTTGCACAAAAAATCAGTTTTACAGTAATCCTACAAAAAGCAACTGCCTCATAAAAACAATGACCACAGTCATGTATTTAAATTTCCTGTTCTTGGACCCCAACCAACAATATCTATGGTTGTTTTGCATGAATCGTGTAATTATCCTTTGCTTTCACATGCAACCCACCCTCCAAAACAAAACAGCCACTTTCCATGCATATTTGTGATGTGTGATTGTAAAGAAAGTGAAACATTTACTAGACTCAGTAATTGCCATAATAACTTTGCAAGTACTATTGTGTATACCTGGGTTCTAACACACATTGTTTCACGTTCAATATTTACTGTCTGTGTTTTTTTTTTTTTTATGTACTGCACCTGACCATCAGCTGCTATTACATCTGAAGCCAATGAGGAGATTGAGGATATACAGCATTGTACTGCTGCTGGAGAGTGTGATGTATCCCTCACCACATTGTAGCAGCTTTATGAGCTCTATAATGGTTGCATTATGGAGGTGGATGCATGGTTCTGCATGCACCAAACCTCCCATCCAAGCAGTGTGCTGCCTGTAGCATGGAGTGTGCCAGGTTCTGAATACCACTACTGCAGTAATCCTGGCCTGTCTCCCTCCTCCCAGGATGGGTGATCCAGTGTCAGTTGTTTACTCCCATTTTCTCCCACCTGGTCCTTCCAACTCCCATGCCACTGTTAGAGTGTATTTAACAGTGAATAAAAGGTTGAAAGTAATTCTGTTACAAATATGCAAAATAAATATGGAATAAAATAAAGCTTGCTTAAATGTAGAAATAGAGTTTAGCAATATGTGATTAGCATCCATACTAAATGACTGTGGCTTGAAAAATAAGGAATTTGCTTAATGGACATGTTTCCTTACAGACTCAACAAAAATGTAAAAAAATAAGAATGTGTGCATTTCCCACTGTCACCAAGAAAGCTGACCTCTTACAGACTTAGCAAAAATGTAAAAAACAGGATGTATGCATTTCACATTGTCAGTAAGAAAGTTAACCAGCTTCTTTAAAGAATGGACAACAGGACATGTTTCTATCATATGACATTGTTAACCAAGGAAGTCTGAATGATCAGGTCAGCATTTGTATGCATACCTCTGTTAGAAAAATGTGTGTTTGAATATATGAGAAATGCTAGTTTAAAAGCAAAGTAGTATATAATGCATTTTATTCTATTAATCATATAACAGAAATGATTAATTCATGTTTAAATGTAAGTAGTTTTGAAACTGCAGTGTGGCTTGAAGCAAGCTGACCTTCAACCCTGGCAGATGCTAGCTTAGCAAGTTTTAATGTTTATGCTTTTCACAAGTGATTATCTGCTGGGTCAGGAAATTAGATATGTGAAATAATGAAATCTTCTGCTCTTTCCTGCTGGGATGATTTGGCCTTGTATATGTGTTACTGAGATAGCACGCAGCTGGTGGGAAAGTGTAACAGCGAACAAAGATGTGTATTAAAAGACTGAACCTGCTATTGTATTTGAACTGATATGAAACCTTGAAGAAGTAACTTTACAGAAAGACATTATGTCTGACCAGGTGGATAGCAATGCCGTATTGTTACCAGAGAAAAACTTTTTTAAAATATACAGCATCAGCAGTTTTTATGAATAGAGGATTGTAAGCTAAAGCGATGTAGATGCCCTGTGACATATCACGTCAGTAAGGTGGGCACAGCTTAAATGTTAAATATATATAAACTTGTGTGCTTCCTGTTTCATGTTAGACAAAATTCTGTACTTGTACGTTTTTTGCCTCCTGGTGTACACTAGTAAACTTTTGAATCTGAATCTCCTGTGTATTGAATTCTTAATTTTATTTAACAACCTCTCAACCTCTTAGAGCAAGAAATCTGGACAAAGCCATAAATAAAAGTGGGACAGAGGCCCAAAAATAGGGACAATTTTTAAATATTGCATCTACAAACATAGAAAGTTGATAAAATAACAGGCTTTGTGTTAACATGCATTTTCTGAAGGGTATGAAGTCTAAAGATTAAATGTCTGTCATTATTTTCTAACTTCAGTCTTTAATGATTTGCCAGAAAATCAAAATTTTATGAAAAACGGACCAAAAATATGAAGCAAAAATCTGGACATTCTGCAAAAATCTGTACAGTTAAGAGATATGTTTGTATGTGTTTTTCCACAAGGTGTTTCCTTAAAAGACAATATCAGCATTACAGGATGATACCATGTTTTTCTACAAATACCAGCAAACAGGTGTTCTCATACAATGTTCAGAATAGAGTACCATGGAGAAAAACAGGATGTAAAACTAGAGAATATAGCAGATAACATTGTTAGAGATTTTTTTTTGTATCTCTCATATCATCCATGCTGTTTGAGAAGTAAAGTAGTACAGTGTAACTAAAGCTGCAACAGTAGTACGTGTGGCTTGTTTATAAAAAGTTATTTATTGGTTAGTGCTCAGAGTTTGGTGCTGCATCAGTGTACACTCTGCAAGTTTCTGTGGGCAATAGAACAGACTGAAAATGCATTTATAACTAAACTTTGATTTCAGCAGAATCCAGCCAGCAAGACTTAGTGTCTTAAGAAGACTTCAGCTCCATCTCAGTAATAGCACTGTGTTTGGCACCATAATAATTAATTTTGCAATGGCAAGCCTACCTGCATTCAAACACAGAGGGAGTGGTAAGCCCTGCAGAGGGTTACTTCAGTGAAATTGCAGTAATTAACATTTGTACATATGTGAAAATCCTAAAGAGAGGTACTCCAGTTTATGCAGGTTGCAGTAGTAAAGTTTCTCAGACGTCTGAATCCAGAGTGAGCCTGCAGTGCAGGAAAGTCACAGTGCCATAAATTCTCCAAGAAAAGGTGGACGTCTACTTTTCACAGCAGTTTGCTGCCTATTGTGTTTCACCAGCTTCTCGAGTGACTCTGAAAAATTTCCAACCATCAGCAACAACAGCCTGATCACCTGTTTTCTTGCTAACTGGTAAGACCTTTTTCTGTGTCACATTTTTAGTATGGATTCTATTAGACAGAAATCAAGCAGGTGTAAGCCAAGCTTTACTCTTAATGTAGCAGAACAACCAGATAAAATATGGAGTAAATTGCAATGCTGGTATACACAGCACATTGGTAAATGTACAACCTTATTAGGGCAAGTTGATAGTAAGGCATTATGCAAATGGATTACAATATTTGATTGGTATAGGTTCATGTATTAGTACTAAGCTAACTGCCCTTGCAAGCCATTTTAAGCTTAGCCAATTATCCCTTGTGAGACTCAAACCCCGCACCTTGTGTTTGTAAGGCAAACACCTTAACCATTAGGTCACCTTCCCATTCATAGATTAGTATTAGGCCAATTGCCCTTGCAAGTCATTTTAAGCCTAGCCAATTATCCATTGTGAGACTCAAACCTTGTACCTTGTGTTTGTAAGGCAAGCACCTTAACCATTAGGCCAGCCACCCAAACCATGTGGGGTATTTCAAATGTTTATTGTGTAAATCATATAAAACTGCTTTCTGTGTACAATGTCATAAAAAAGTATTGCATGACATTATTCAAAGGTCAGACTGCACAGACAAAAAATTTTAATGGTAAAGAACCAGAAAAAGTTAATATGCTTACATTATATTCAGATGATGAACAGTTATGTCTTGTCATCACATGTGAAAGGTTTATTTCAGAGTAACAACAGGAGTCAAATCAGTCATTGACAGAACCTCTAGTATATCTTGTTACAAAAGAATGTAATGAACTTCTAAGAGACAGATACAATGAGTTCAGGAAGTTTAGACAAGTTATACAAGCATTTTTTCAAAAGTGCATAGGAGTTTTAGATTCAGCAGAACAGGTTACTGAAAAATATCAGAAAGACTGTGCAACATTACAGAAAACTCTTGAACAGCAGTTACAGGATAAAGAAAATAAATTAGCTGAACTGACAGTCCCGTTTTCTCCCACTTGGTCATTCCTGCATATAACAGCTGAGCTTAAGAAAACATTGCAAAAGTGCAGGAAACTACAGCTGATCTGTACAAAAGAGATATATTTTAAAATATGTTTGTGTTTTGAAAATGGTTAAGCATACATAGCAGGATCTGATGTATGGACAAATCATTCCCAAATGTTTTACTTTCATTCAATTAAAGCAAGACATTTATCAGTACTATAGTAAAGTAGAGCATATGACTGCCATTCTTATAGCATAGTCAAAAGGTAAACAAAACAGTTCTGGTGCATAAAAATCAAATGAGAGTAGTTAATAATAAAAATCTAAAGTCACAAGATTGACATGCATGTATTTTCTATTCATATAAAGTACATCTGTTAAAATATACAAGAGGAAAGGCAGACAACAGCAAATGTAAATCATGTACATATAAACACCACACCAAACAGTTAAAGTTCTGAATTTTAAAAGGAAATAAAACCACAGATGGTATTAGTCAAGCACTGTTTGAAAAATGAATGGCAGGGCAGTTAAATAAATAACATACTGAAATCTAAGTTTCAAAATATGTAAGCTAATTGTAAAATAATGTCTATTTATGTAGTAAAACTATTATAAAGGGACTATAACAGATAACTGTTAGATATATTTTTTGTATTGTATCTCTCATATCATCCATGCTGTTTGAGAAGTAAAGTAGTACAGTGTAACTAAAGCTGCAACAGTAGTATCTGTGGTTTGTTTATAAAAAGTTATTTATCGGTTACTGCTCAGAGTTTGGTGCTGCATCAGTGTACACTCTGGAAGTTTCTGTGGGCAATAGACTGTAAATGCAATTATAACTAGACTTTGATTTTAGCAGAATCCAACCAGCAAGACCTCGTGTCTTAAGAAGACTTTGGATCCATCACAGTAACAGCACCGTGGTTAGCACCTTATAATTCATTTTTCAGCCACTAGTTGAACACGGGTAATGTGAGGCAATATGAGCCCTTTATCCCTCTGTGCCACAGGGCTGGGGTAACCCTTCCTCTCCTTATGCTGTATAAGTATTTTCATTTCACAAACTTCGGAATATTTTCATTATATAAATTCCATGCTGGTTGTCTGACTTAGTTTATGATACTGTTTATACTTTTTTTTCTGTATATTGGTACTTTGTATTCTGTTTTGTCTTTCTCCTGAGCTGAGCCTGAAAACAGTCCATCTGGACTAGTGCTTTAACCCAGTTAACAAATTGTATATAAAATAAAAATAAAATGCTTTCCAAGCTGATGAAATGGGCTGCCCTTTATCAGAAATATAGTTAAGGTGGGGTGAAGGGGCAGCCAACTTGGGCACAAGGTGTTGGGTGGGGTCCACTTTGGAATTTCGAAATTCCACAATCCCAACATTCTAAATACCGATGCTCAGAATCTCGAGATTGTGGAATCTTGAAATTAAAAAAAAACAAACAAGAATACATCAAAAAATGCATTTTTGCAGGGGGGAGCAAGCTCCCTTGAACCCCCAACACCCCCTGCAATATAAATATACTAACTCTGAGATCACACTACAGGGAAGAGAATGGTAATGTTCCTGTTCCGCACTATATGGTGATCTCCATTTACAGGCTTCGAGATTCCACAATCTTGAGGTTCTGAGCATCGGTATTTAGAACATCAGGACTGTGAAATTTCGAAATTCCAAAGTGGACCCTCTAGGGAGTTTGATGAGCAGATGCTAATCAGGTGTTTCTGCAATATCAATATGCGCTTCTGTATCAAACAAAAGGCATAAGGGTTTCAGAAAAACTCCAAGCCAACAATCAAGAATCCCCAAACTGGATGGAGCCAAACCAACATAGAAAGCACATGGAAAACATATGGAAACATATGAAAAGCACTTTTTATTTTGATTCCAAAGTATTTAACACACTCCACAATGTACCACATGCCCTTTCATCTCCATTTGCCATTTAGGACATCATCAGAAAAGCAAATGGTTCTAATCAGCAAGCCATTTATTATATAATAAAAATTTAAAAACACATTACTTCATTACACCAATAAACTTTGTCCCAGAATTTTTTTGATTAATAAAATATAAAACAAAAAGTGCATTGAACCACAGAGACTCCAACAAAGTTCCAAACCTCAGTGATAAATAACCACTACAAAAAGACTAAAACATAATGAGCACTTTCATTTTAATAATTAAAACTTCCTTAGATAGAAAAGAGTTACAGCCATGCTGTTTAAAACTGTTTAAAACCATGAGATCTTGCATCACATGACAGCCAAGCATCCGTCATAATTACACCTTTAAAGTAGTAAACATCTTTACACAAATGCATTGGAAATGTTGCTGGCTGGCTCCCTGTAGCCATAGATCCCCCTCAGACTCCACCTTCCACCCACTGAAAATACTCAGCACAAGGGCCTCCCTATCATGGTAAGGCTTCATCATCTTAATATGGTACACTTTGTGCACCCTGCCTCCTGCCTAGCAGTTTTACCATGTAGTTAACATCATTGACCTTCCTTACCACTTTGAAAGGTCATTCTCAAATTGCCTGCAGCTTATTGTGTCTGACAGGAATGAGCACCATAACCTACTGTCTCACAGCATACTATCAGGCTCAAGCATTCCAGTCATACCAGACCTTTGTCTGCTGTTCGGCTCCTGCCAGATTCTCCTGGGCCAAGCCCATGAGTTCCCTAAGCCTTGACTTGAGGTTTAGGACATATGCCACAACAGACTCCTTGTGGGATTCACGCATACTCTACCACTCATCATGAATCAAATCCAAGGGCCTCCTCACCCTATACCCATGCAGTAACTCAAAGGGTGAAAAACCTATGGATTCCTGGGGTACCTCTCGGCATGCAAAGAGCAGATGGGAAAATATCTGTCCCACTCTCTCTTAAACTGGTATGCAAATGCCCTTAGAATGGTCTTTAGTGTAGAGTTTAACCTCTCCACAAGACCATTAGTCTGAGGATGGTAGAGGGTAGTCTTTAGGTGCTTTACCCCTCAGTGCTGCCACAGACAAGCCAGCAGGTCTGATGTGAAATTGGCACCTCTGTCAGTCAGTATTTCTCTTGGGAAGCCTACCC
Organism: Protopterus annectens; assembly: GCF_019279795.1. Lineage (NCBI taxonomy): Eukaryota > Metazoa > Chordata > Ceratodontiformes > Protopteridae > Protopterus > Protopterus annectens. Next base: position 777,408,893 of record NC_056726.1, on the reverse strand, counting down.
TGCTGAAAATATCTAACAAAGCATTTTCCACCCTCTCTTCCTTGATGGAGGACAGAGCCACAGCTTCAGGGTATCTAGAAGCATAATTTACTACCACTAGGATATATTTCTTCCCTTTGGAAATTGGGGTATTTAGAGGTCCCACAATATCTATAGCTACTGTCTGAGATGGCTCCTGAATAGCAGGCAAATGCATCAAAGGAGCTTTGACCTTGTCTCCTGCTTTGCTTACCTTTTGGCACTGCTCACAGGTCCTGCAGTACCCTGTTACATCCCTTTCAATCCCAGACCAATAAAAGTTCTGCATAATACTGCTCTTGGTGCTCTTTAATAACATATGACCTGCAAAAGGAATGTCATGGGCTATGGTTAGAAGTGCCAGACAATAGGATCTAGGCACTACCAACTGCTGTATTACCTCACCCTCTAGCACTCCCTCATGGGTCCACTCTCTGTATACTAACATTTTGTTCCAGTACACAGACTCCCCTTTTCCTTGAGAATCAGGTGCCTCCTTAGCTACCTCCCTCAAGCCTCTTAGTGTAGGGTCCAAGAGCTGAGCCTTTCTCAAATCAACCTTTGTGACCCTTCCCAGCTCCTCTTTCCACAAGAAGTCTGATATCTTCTGACAGTGATGCCTCACTGTCAGCCTGGGTATTACCACTCACTTCTGCCCTTGCAGTCACTCTGTCTAAGGGAACATCAGCACCTACCAGCAGCTGTGCCTCACCCTCAGGCTCACTGCAGGGTTGTTCCCTCCCTGAAATAGCCACCTCACCAGCCTGGCTTCAGGTGTGGGGTCTGTCTGGTTCTCCCCTAGGTTACCAGACCCACATGCCTGTCTACAACCCTGACTGTGTGTAATTGCATGTACACAAGTTACTACATTATCAAAATCATTCCCTATCAAGACATCTGCAGGGATATCCTCAAGTACACCTACTTGCTTCCTTCCTTTTCTACCCTCCCAGTCAAGCTGAACCCTGGCCAAAAGTATTTGGAATCGGGTCCCTCACAAATCATTGATTGGAGTGGACTGCCCAAGCAAGTACTGCTCCTCTTTCACCACTGCAGGCTTCAGAATTGTTATGTCAGAGGTTGTGTCTGTCTTAGCAGTGGTCTGTCTTCCATCCACTAAGATAGGATACAAACTCTAGTGATAGTTTGGTACCCCTGTTGCCTCCAGACAACTTAGCACTGGAATTCCGTTATTCCCACTTACTGGCTCCCCCACCTTTTGTTCCCCACCTTGCTTCTGTGGATTGTATGCTACATGGCCCCACTGGTTACATTTAAAGCATATAACCCTTGATATTGGCCATGCACCTGAACTAGAGGCTTCCGCTGTTACTGGTAGACTCTGTTGGGGTGGTTTATGCTGCCCAACATGGGTGTCCTTATATCCTTGTGCAGCACTGGGTATCCCCTTCTTGTGCAGTCATGTCCTGCCTGTCAACCTTTTTCTCCCCAGCTCTTCCGCAGAGTTACACTCCCGGTCTGTCAACCATTATTCCCATGCACTCAGGCAAAGTGTTCAGGGCTTGTTCCCTCACTAAAAGATATGCCGGCCTTTCAAAACTGATGACCTGACATCCACTCACCCAACTATGAAAATAAGTGCTTAGCTCAGCAATATAATCACATACACTTTCAACTGCCTTGCGTCTAAGCTCACAAAACTTTTTTTCTGTAAGCTTCAGTTGTTAACTTAAAACACTCCAATAAACATTGTTTAACCTTATCATACTTTAGACAATCAATATCAGACAATTTAGAAACACAGTTGCAGCTTTACCATGGAGTAAAGTGGTCAGGAACCATATCCATAGCTCTTGGTCAACATCATATTGTCTATATACACTTTCAAACATATGAATAAAACTATCAAAATGATCACCCTCTTTATACCATGGAAGAAATGTACTGACCTTTGTTGCTTCTGGAATTTAGTTATTCCCTTCCCCATTACCTCCATGTTGCTGTTGAAGAGTCAGCATGCCCCTCTCATGTTGACATTGCTTCTCATTTACTTCAGCCTCCAAACACCACAGTCTCTCATTTTTTTTTACCTCCAAATGTTGCAGTCTCACTGCCAGTTCTAATTCCATGCGTTTTGCCTCCAGTTCAAGTCTCTTTAACTTCAGATGGGCTTTTAAATCCTCTGAGGAAAAGGTGAACTCTCATGTTTCTAAGGGATGCAAATCACCATCACTAGACTGGTTGTCTTTCTGGTTGCTGGTCTGTGCTGCAGCTGCTCCTAAGGTTGAAATTATGTCTTCTTTAGTCAGGTTGTCATGCTCCAGTCCTTTGCATTTGCACACCATACCAACTGGTTCATTGTCAGCTTGCCATAACCCTTTGCTGACATTTATTTTATTTATTTATTTATTTTATTGGTTTACCGGGATAGTCTAATTGGGTGGTCAACCTATTTTCAGCAGTGGCCTGGAGGGGGAGGCCCAAGTTGCATTCATTCCATAGCAAGTTCAAAATATAGACATTTATAATCACAATTATAGTAAAACATTGAAAACACAGGAGAATACATTCACAGGTTAAAATACAATGTATGCTGTACATCCAAAGAAAAAATTCACAATTAGTACATAGTATAAGAGCAAAACAAGTGTAGGCAGTTTTGTCCAAAATTGCACAAGGCATTAGTCAAAAATTTCATATAAGAATTAATGATAGTCTGTTAGAAATTAGGAGCAAAATATGGATAGTGTTATTATTCAGCTGGGATTTAGACAAGAGCAGAGCCATGATTTGGATAAGTGGGACTTGAGCAGTGTTTTAAATATTTGGGGGTTAGCAGTGGTTAATATTGATTCGGGGGACATATTTGCCTGCTTTTCTTGACTAAACTAAAGTAACAAAAATAAATAAAGCTGTTGTGAAAATGAAACTCTGTATGTTTACCTTATGGCTGCTGAGAGTACACACATCTTTAATGACAACTACTTACAGGCTACATTAGTTCAATTAATATTAGACCACTGCTCACTAATATGTGACATCCCTCCTCTGGGCCAAGGAGCCTCTGTCCTCATCACTGACACCAGTGGGAGACATTCACATAGAAGAAAAATGGATAATGGTAATTTCAGATGCAGCTCTCTGCACCAAGCACAATTTCTCATAAGAGCACACAGGGATCACACTCAGTCCTGGGGCTGGGTTTTCCACTCCAGGCCCCAAATAAGACTTCATCTTTCTCTCTTCAGAAATAAGTGCTCTATGTCCCTGTTCCAAGTAGCTGACACACACACACTGTTTAAGATTTAATGTTCACACACACATACACACCTGGGAAAGTGTTGCACAGATTTACCAGCTATGCCCAGTCTGCCCAGACTATAAGTTATATTCACTGCCACCAGCCAGCTACTTTAAGACTCTTACCAAGGTACCCATTTACTCTTAGTAAAATGAATACTTATACATATGGTAGTATTAACCAAGTGAGAAGCCTTTCAGGAACATGAAGCCTACAGTGCCACCAAATAAATGCAATTCTCCTAAAGATTAAACTATATTCTAAAAGACAAGCCACAATGAAAGGATAGATACATTTAATAATAAATACTAAAATAGAAAACATGAACATACTGAGTATCTATTTACAATAAACAACACAGTTTCAATTCACAAGAAATATAAAAAAATCACTGATGGAAAGACCCAGACAAATAAAGAAATACAGCAGCAGTGAACCACAAAGTAACCAAGTGTAAAGAAAGAACCACTAGCTAGTGAACCAAGACACTTTATTCCTCTAATGTCTCGGCTACACAAGCCTTCAAGGAGTAATAACATCATGAATACACACCTGCTTAAATACACCTATTAATTGTACAATTAAAATGAATTACACAATTAAATAAAAAATCTCCAATTGAATTCAACATTTAACCCCTTAGGGACAGAGTAATATATTATAGCAATAACCCACGCCTGGGTGTGGGTAATGCTTGGATTACCCGGTGTTTTGGTTTTGGTCCCCAGGCCGAGGACGAAACACCAAACAAAAACAACAACCGTGGATACCAGCTACCACAGACACCAAGAAGGTTATTGTATTTATTGACATTATTTAAATAAGAAAGAAATTAAATTTCTTAAATAATGCATTCTTTGCTGCCCTTTTTAGCCGTCTGCTTCCTGTGCCTAGTATCTGCAGTTCTGATGTGATGCCTCGCCAGCCCATCAGAAACTGTGGGCAAAAGCAAAGCAATGGAGGAGACGCAGCTCTTTTTTTACTATTGTTTATGTTAAATGGAAATGGGTTTAACATACAGAGACAAGCTTAAAAACGGAAAGATCTCCGTTGCTTATAAGCTACTTTAACATATTAAACAATAATTTAAATTAACATAGCGAGAAAAAAAAAAAAAAGGAGCGAGGATCTCCATTTCTATAATTTAATAATAAGCTATGTTAAAGGATTTTTTAACATTAAAGCTTTAAAGAAAAAAAAAAGCTTTTAGGTTCTGGGCTTATTTTTTAAAATGTTAATATTATAATTCTCTTTTTTTTTAGTGAGAAAGTGGGGAAGAAAACGGAAAACCGGTGACTTTTTACCTTTTCGCGATTTGTAGTGGCCATGAGGACTTACAAATTCTAGAATGCTTTAGAGGAATTGTATAATTTAAAATATATACAGATTCTTTAAATAATAGCAAATTCGTAATATTATTATCATCATACATGGAGATATTTATTTTTTCCAAGATAGACCCTCACAAACCATCACTTATACCTCCATGAACCTGATTAAAATGTTCCGCTATTGTACTTTCCCTTTTATTTTTCTGTATCCCTTATATGTTCCAATAACCTGACCTTAAAAGGTCTTTTGCTCTCCCCTATATAGAGCAACTTGCAGGGGCAACTGAGGGCATAAATAATGCCCTCTGTATCACAGCCAAAACAACCTTTTGCTTGGAAAAACACCCATGAATTTTTCTAAAGCTCTTAATAATATATTTACAGGCTTTATACCTTCCACAGCGTGTAATTCCATATTCTGTCAGACTTCTTTGAACAATATCACAAGGGAACATAAATTTTGATTTAACTAGAAAATCTTTCAAATTCCTTCCCTTTCTATAAGATATTATTGGGACTCTCCCAAAATTCAAATCTTTAAGGAACAAAAGATAATCCCAATAAAAATTTAATAAATTCCCCAAAACCTTACTAAAATTGCTATACATAGTTACAAAATATATATTTTTATTCTTATTACTTTTCTGGCTCCTATTTACATATTTAAATTTCACCCTACTGTCAAGTGTCCTGGAGATATACTCTCTTAAAAATTTACATCAACATTCATCCAGTAATTCAAAACTAAAACCTCTATTCTTGAACATACATACAGTTTTCCCCATCTCCAATACATAATCATCTTCATCATAGCACAGCCTGTACATATGTACAAACTCTCCATAGGGTATAGCTTGGATGGTATAGGGCGGACGACAACTTTGGACCATTAAATACTGTATTCCACTATCAAATTTTCTATAAACAGTTGTACAAATTTTATTGTCCCTAGTGATGTCCAAAAAAACATCTAAATAAGGGACACTTTGACCCACCTTAAGCCCATCAAATTTCAAACCAAACCTGTTATTATTCAGCACATTTATAAAACTCTCCACCTCATTAATACCACCCTCATATAGGAAAATTAGGTCATCTATAAACCTAAAGTACTTTTTACATATTTACAAAACAATTGTGCTCTCTCTCTCTCTCTCTCTATATATATATATATATATACAGCCTCAAACAAACCCATGCTAAGGTTGGCATAAGAGGGGGCAAATGATGCCCCCAAATACAGAAATACAGTATTTAACAAATCTCACTATATTTTCTAACTAACTGAAGAATTACTGTTCCCTAGTTAAGTTACTTATAAAAGCAAGGCAAGATGAAGTGGATGTGTCTTTGTTGTTAAGTCCAAAACAGATGCTGAGTTTCACTATCACATCTCTCACTAGTATCTAAAATAATTTCAGTACTGGCTATAGAATGACATCACATCTGGTCACCTGACTCTGTGTTTCCCACACTACCTCCCCAGAAGCTGAACCAGAATCTAGCACAGATGGGGTACAATATACACCTAGAACTTTGCTAAGGCATCTGGAGAATGTAGAACAATTCCAATACTTTCATCCTTCTTGTAGAGACTAACCATCCAGTCTTTGGCACCTCAAGGTAGCAGTTAGTTCAACACTAAGGACAATAAGAGCAAGACCACAGACCATACATTGCCTCTATGGTTAAATTCATGCCTGTGAGATAAAATCATTATGGCCTAAACCAAGTCATTTAATTTCAAGCTATTTTTTCTTAAGGTAAGCTGGGCTGAGCTTAACCCCTTCCCTTCCAGCATCCTTTGTTAAGATATATACATTTCAGCAGTTACCTCAATACTGCCTGACATAAGTGTATATTTCTTTTCTGTCCAGCAAGACCCACTATTGATACATTTTTAGCAAGCAGTTTTACAAATACATTTTTAGTGTAATCATCTGTACAAATCAGTTTGATATACAAATGACATAAAATTCTCTCCAGCAAGCTATGCTGGTATATGTTACACATGCACTGACTATCCTACTCCATCTGGCATAGCTGGCACTACCTCACATCATCATCACAGGTAAGTTCACCTTTTTATAATTTCCTTACTAGAGGATTAACTGCAATGTATGAATAATGGGCTATTAGGAAGAATAGGAAGCAACAAGCTATGCTTTTTCATATACTTATTTTCCCATTGATTCACTGTGAGGTCAGACTGAGAAATGTTTTTGATGTCACTTTAATGAAAAGAGTGAATGGCTCAAACTGATCTCTGATGTGGTGTAACTATTAATTTGCAAACAAGGAAGTATACAGCCTAACATAGTTTTCTTCATTTGGATTTTGTAGCACCGAAACAGACAGAGACATATTTATTGACTTCTACAAGGCCTAGAGAGTAACTTATAAAGTAACTTTTTTATCTGGGTCTTAATCTGCTCTCAATGTGATAAAATTCACAGTGTAAAGGAGGTCCATAGTACATTTGTCATTCTACAATATTACAACAGAATCCTGCCTCAATTTATCCAGGTCAGTATAGTGACATTTCTTCAGAAGCATGGGCTTACAAAGCAGTATTTATTAAAATATAATGAAATTATCAACATCAGAATGATAAAACAAAACGTTATTAATAAGAAGTACAACTTTCTGGTAGACCTAAAAGTAATTCCTTACAAGTGAAGATGTGATGTAACATACATGTAGTATTGTGAAGTAACATACATATAGTATTGTGAAGTAACATATGGAATTATTGACATGTTTGCTACTGCTTTCCTCTCTAATAGCTCCTTAGAGCCAGTATGCAACTGTTCACTTGTAGGGGGACTAACCATGTACATTCAAAAACAATAAGCTTGGAAAAGATCTGTGTGATGAAAGTTCTGCCCTTTTCACACTGTTCTAGCAATGTGAGACAGCTAGAATAATTGAACACATGATAAATGTATTTTATTCATTACAGTTGCATTGTTAGAAACGAAAATGTTTACCCTGTGATCACCAGTGCTTTGACAGTTTATATAAGTTTACAGCTTACTACCTAGGGTGCTGGAAGGGGAAACGATGGGGAGGACACAGGGAGTTGGAGACTGGATATAGCAGAGTGGTGCATATTTTGACGTTGCTTACTAGTATCTGAATATAACAGAATGAAGAATTAGTGTATTTTGTCTTGTACTCTGACATTAACAGAGAGGGCAGTATATGTTGTTCTGCTTCCAACAGAAACAAGAAAATGGAATCCATTGTTATGTTCTATCAGCAAAGCATGTGTTAAAGGCAAAGGGAGTTTTTAGCTGATTCTTGTAAGTCCTTGAGTGGCAAATGAGTGATTTTCTGTTACAAAAAAACAAAACATGATAAGCATGACAATGCATAGAAATTATCTGATAATATGTTTGTTTTTTGCTCCTAGTACACTTTATCCTGTTCAGGGACAAAGCAGAGCTACCCTAACAAGCAGCCAGTGTTAGTGAGTGGGGTGTAAATGTCACTGACTGATACCACTTCGGCATACTCCACGTGGGGGTTAATGACATGAGATGTACCTCCTTTGACTATATGAAGCATGACATGATTGAACTCATTAACTATGTGTCTCAGGCAAGTATGATCCTAGCACTGAGCAGTATACTATCTTCTCCAACCATGATGCCACATTACCAAATGAAAATAAGTGATTTTAACAACTGGCTTAGCTTTTGGTGTCAGTGCAAGGGGGTACAATATTTGATGGCCTGGGAAGACATGGATGATAGACCATGCATCACGCTGCTTTACCTGAGATAGTCTGCACTTATCTCCTCTAGATTTTGGATACTGGCAAAGACCTTTTCTACCCCTATAGTGCCTTTTTAGGCAATGTCAAACTGATAACGATCCCAACTTTACTGAACCTGCAAAGGAATATCTGAAGGTGGTACTGCTCAGTGCTAGAAGTCTTAACAAAAAACTCCACTTCCTGCAAGCCCTCCTCTCCCTGATGAGTGTAGACATCTATGTATTAACAAATACATGGTTTAAAGTCATGGATAGTACCCTGGCAGTGCAAGGTTATAATGCCTTTCTCACCTTTAGACCAGCTACTGCACAGGAAGGAAGTAAAGTTGGAGGAGTCTTAGTCTACATTAAAAACAATCTCACATACAGATTAATTAAAGTGTATAACCCACTAGAACTCATACATGTGCAACTCACTAGAAACAGGGTCTTGTACGATATCTTTGCAACCTATAGGTCCCGCTCCATGTCCAAGGAAACCCATACTACCTGTCTCAATGTACTAGAGTCCCTCACCATTCAACTCACTACAGTCTTCATGGGGGATCTCCACTACTCCTCTATAGATTGGGAATCCTACACCACTTCTAATGCACAAGCCCAGTGATTCCTAAACTTCATTAATACCACCATCCTGGAATAGTTGACTCATTCTCCTATTAAGGGTACAAACATTCTTAACCTTGTACTCATGAACATGGGGGCAATGTTCCTTATCCAATAGAATGTCCTCGCTCATCAGATATGACCATAATGCAGAATTGTTTGAAATAAAAATTAAATCCAGGGACCCAGTGAAATCAAAAACTTGTAGGAACTATTCCAAGGCTAACCTCTTTCTACTAAGTAACACCTTGGCTAAATTGCAATCATGCCCAAACCCAGTAAATACCATAGCATATGCTGAGGTATTTTCAAAATCCCTGTACAGCAAACTGCATAGAGTGAACTGTGTCCACTCATATTAAGAATAAGACAAACTCAAAAGGCAAGCCACCCTGCTGGAATCACAATATCAATCTGTTATACAACAAAAGAAAAAAAATCCTGACTAAGTGTAGGAGGAACAAAGCCCAAGATACCAAAAGCTTCCTGACCAATTTAAACAGGTAGCTAAGAGAGTTAATAAGTACTTCAAAGGCTAAGTTTGAAAAAAAAAATAGCTCCTCAGTCAAAGGACAACCACAAAACTTTCTACAGCTATGTTCATAACCTCAAGAGAAATATGTAACAATGGACAAAACTTATTGTAAATAATATAACCCACACTAAACTGGAGGCCATTGCCAACCTTTTGGCTAACGGTTTTAACTCAAATTTGTCTCCCCCCCATTAGTCTAAAGAAAATACCACATACCACAATCCCCCCAACCATTACTATTGAACAAATCATCAATGTACTTTTCAAGGTCAAAGGCACTGCATCAATGGGCCCTGATAACATCCCAGTATGCTTACTAAAAAGCATGAAACATAACCTCTATGGTACACTTGAATCACTTTTCCATTGCAGTCTAGAGTCAGGTTTTGTGCTCAAGGAATGGATGATGGCCACAGTCATTCCTTTACACAAATAAGGTCCAATAACTAATTTGGATAACTATATGCCCCTAGTCTGATCAGCCTCATATGTAAGACCATGGAAAGAATCATCATGGACATGATAATTAGGTTATAGGTAATCTTCAAACACTGGACTCTTCACAGCTTGGCTTTGTTAAAGGAAGGTTATGCCTATTAAATCTGGTGGACTTCTCTGAGAGGGTCACTAAAGCAATGAATGAGGACAAAAATTGTGCACACAGCTTACCTCAACCTGGCCACAACTTTTGATACAATACTCGACTCAGGAATTATAGACAAGTTCATTTCATTAGGTATAAACCCTTTTATCACCCACTGGATAACCAACTGTCTCACTGATAGAATCCAGGATATCAAAATAGGAGAGGCCACCTCCACCAAGAGGCCAGTCACTAGCAGAGTCCTCCATGGCTTGGTACTGGGCCTGCTCATTTTAGGCATCTATTTCTCTGAAGTGGAAGCAAATGCTGATGGTTTATAGCTGACTACATTTGCAGATGATTGCAAGTTGGGAGTTACCATCGACTGACTAACAAATGGTGCCAAAGCCATGGTCTTAAACTTAATGTTAGGAATACATAATTGTACCCTTTAGTTTCATAGTTTCATAGTAGTGTACTAGGCTATCTGCCTGGGGGCATTTATAAGCCTAGCCAACAGTGATGTGGCTTCCTCCACCCCGTATTATATAGTTGCGCCTCTCTAGTAGTGACACATGTGGGACCCCATTATTTAGTAAACTATACCTCTGTCTAGTAGTGACACTGAGGTGACTCCCGGGGTAAACTTGCGATCTCCCATCCATGCATCGAGATTTTTCTTGAACAGTGCCAATGAAGGGCTCTGTCTCACATGAACTGGGATCTTGTTCCAGAGTACAGGCAACCTCTGTGTTATGAATCTATCCCTCCAGCATGTCCTATTCATATTTGTGCAGAGGTTGAAATCTTTAGCTCATGTGGTTCTGGTGGATTTGGATTTTTTGAGATGGAGCATGTCCATCAGTTCTTGGTTGGACATGGCCCTATATGTTAGGCACAAATCACCTCTGAGCACGCGGTATGCTACTGAATAGAGCTGGAGTTTCTTTAATCTAGCTGGATAAGGCACATGTTTGAGACCTATGATCCTCTTGGTGAGGTACTTCTGGGGTCTTTCCAGTTGTTGGATGTGCCGGGTGAGATAAATCCCAAATGGAGCATTATATTCAATCATGGGCCTGACAAGGGAGGAATATAGAGGTACAATGACCTCCTTTGATCTGGATGAGAATCCCTTCATGATGAGATGGGCAAGGTAGAATGTCTTTCTGACCACTTTGGCAACATGGTTGTCAAAGGAGAGGTCACTATCGACTTGAGTCCCCAGGTCTCTGATTACTTCTTCCGTACTCAGTGGGTTATTGTCTACGTGATAATTTGTGGGTACTTTGTTTTCCCAAAGGGATGACTATACATTTTTGGCGTTAAGTTTGAGGCCATGATTCCGGCACCAGTTGTCCGTTTCAGTGAGATCTTTCTGTAGGATGTGTGTGTCAGCAGGTGAATCAACTATGGCACCCAGTTTGCAGTCATCTGCAAACTTTGTCAGCCATAATCCTCCCATATTTGCTTTCACATCTGAGAAGTAAATGCTGAATAAGAGTGGTCCCAAGACTGAGCCCTGTGGGACACCACTCGTGACTGGTTTTGAGTCTGACATGGCTCCAGCAATTTTGACCTTATGGGTTCTGTTTTTTAGCCAGTTTGCTACCCATCTTGTGACATATGGATTTACATTTAGGCTGCTGAGCTTGTCTATGATGCCAGAGTGTGGTATCGTGTCAAAGGCTTTAGCCAAGTCCAAGTAGGCAGTGTGGACAGCCTTGCCCTCATCGATGGCACTAGTGACTGTCTCGAAGAAGTCAACCAGGTTTAAGAGGCAGGATCTGCCTTTTACAAAACCGAACTGGGTGGGATCAAGGGTCTGTAGATCCCCAATGTCGCCATGTATGAGTTCCATGATGATTCTTTCCATAGCCTTGCAGACCAGGCTGGTCAGACTTATGGGGCGGTAGTTACCAGGGTCAGTAGAATTTCCCCCTTTGTGGAGTGGGACCACTGTTGCTGTGCGCCAGTGTTCAGGTACATATCCTGTAGTGAGGCTAAGATTGAATAGCGTTCTTAGGTGCGGGTTTAGTTCAACTTGAAGTTCACGTAACACGCAACCGGGGATACCATCGGGTCCCATAGATGCTGTGTTTTTTGCTTTGTTGAGTGCTGATTTCACCTGTATGTCTGTGATGACAGGTAGGTTACATTCAGCAGGGATAATTACTTCATCTTTAGGGGGTGAGGGAGGGGAGAAATTTGCACTGAACCAATCTGCCAGAATATTGGCAATGTCGGCAGGGTCAGTGAATTTTTTGTCGTTGTATACTAACTCAGAGCATATCTGAGAATTTCCTCCCAAGGTTCTGACATAATTGAAGAAGGCCTTGTGATTGTCTTTGGTATCCTTGGTAATCTTTCTCTCAAAGTTTGCTTTAGATGTTTTTATGAGAGAACATAGTTTTTTACTTGTGCTGATCAGGGAAGCCTTTCCCTTGTGGGATTTGGCTTTGTCCTGCAGTAGCTTCCTTCTTTTGTTGTACAGTTTGTTTATAGCCAGGGTCCACCAAACCAGGCATTTTCCCTTGGTGGAGAGGGTCTTGGTTTTAGTTGGGATTGCTTGATCCATGCATTCTTGGAGATGTCCGTAGAAGGCTTTTGTGTAGGATTCAGCATTTTGGGATGTGGTTTCCATTAACCCAGTAGGCTTAAAGGATATCATTTCTGACTTAAGGAGCGCAAAGTCAGCTTTTGAAAAATTTTTCACTGTAGTCTTTTGTTCTGGGGGTGCGGGTGGGATATGTACATCCAACGTGATCAGTTTATGATCAGATCTTACTAGTGAGGGGTTTATATCCGGTGCAGAGCATTTGGACCCCATGTTTGTGATAATCAGGTCAGGTATATTATCTCTCCTCGTAGGGGAAGTGACCAGTTGCTCCATAGCATTTGAGTTAATGAATTCCAAGAATCTTTGGGCTAGGGTGTTAGGGCTAGAATAGTGGGCCCAGTCTATGTTGGGGTAGTTGAAGTCACCCAATATGATGGTGTTTGGTGTGACATTCATATCCTCCAGTGTTTTCAGGAATGCTTGATGGGATTCCTGGGATTGGGAGGGTGTTCTATAACATGCAACCAGTTGTATGGCAGTTTTGCCTATGGTGAGTAAAACTTGTATGGTTTCTGATGCTTCATGGGTAGCCACCAATCGAGAGGTGTAGGTGTCCTTTATGAAAATGGACACTCCCCTCCTTTGTGGTTCGCCTGGAACTTGAGGCCGAAAAGCATGATATGAGGTATAGCCTGGTAGCGCTGGAGTGCTCTCAGGAGCCTTGAACCAGGTTTCAGTTACTGCACAGACATCGATGTTCTCCATACTGAGAAGTGCTTCGAGTGCCTGCATCTTGAGATTTAGACTTTTGGCGTTGAGCAGCATTACCCTTAATTTCTTTCCATTTTGTTTTTATGGAGGTTGATTTGTCTTTTGAGCATTGCCTAAAAAGGCACTATGGGGGTGGCAAGAGCCTTGGCCAGTATCCGGAAGCCCAGTGGTGACAGGTGCAAGCCGTCCCTTGCGAAGCAACGTGGCTTGTCCAGCATGTCATCCCAGGCTGACAGACATTGGATCCCCCTAGAATGACACCAGTGATTAAGCCAATTGTTAAAACTGATCATTTTGTCTTTGTACTGAGGCATCATTCTTGGTGAAGGCAGGATGCTGCTCAGGGTCAGGGTCATACCAGTCTGGGCTACATAATCGGAGAGCTCCTCAATGTCTCTTTTCATGTAGTCCAGGGAGGTACGTCTCAAGTCATTCACACCAGCATGGACAATGACTGCATCATACTTGTACTTGCTTTGGAGTGACCTGAGTGCGTGTGTAATATGGCGGATCCTTGCTCCCGATAGGCAGCTCACCATTACCCTCTCCTTATTCAGCCTGGTAAGTGGAACGTCGGTGTGTCTGACTATAGAGTCACCTATTACTAATGTCTCTGGCATAGTGTTTTGCCTTAGGGGCTGTGATTGTGTGACACACCTGTTGCTTGAGGTATGTGTTGTAGGTGTTACATTTTGTGGGGGTGTATTTCTGGGTGTCTGCTTTGGAGGCCTCTGTTGTTTTGGTAAGTTTTTTATAAGAGCCTCCGAGTATGTCTTTGTGTTCTTATGTGTTTGGTTTGTAGTAGTGGTGGTTTTATGTGTGACCGGTTTTGCTTGGTGTGGGTACCTTCTCCTCCTGTCTGGTCTTGCCAGTCCTGAGTTGAGAGAGTTCAGCCTCCAGTCTGGCTATATAGTTGCATCTCTCACAAGTATTTGTGTTAGTAGGGAGGAGGAGAGGGTTGTCTGTGTACATGAGACAATTGTAACATTGTCTTAAGATTCCCAGATTAACCACCTGAACAAGAGAGGATGCTAGTGGTCTACCACTCGACATACTAGAATATTATAAGGAGTGCTGTGCCTTTAAGGGAAGTGGGTATTCACAGGGGGTAGTGGATGGCTGTAGTGCTTACTTTAGGATAAGAGTGCTTATTTTATTATAAGAGTGCTTGCTAAGAATAGAAGTTTAAAAACAAGTGCTAATATATACAGCTAAATAGACTGAGTAGAGCTTCTAAGGGAAAAATTGAAGAGCAGACTTGGCGGAGCCAGAAATAGTTTAAACCTGTATAACTGCTGCTGCGCTATGCGCCCAACTGCACAAAAACGCCCTGAGGAGGATTTTTATACAGGGAACTTGAAAAGAGCTAGAAATGGTCCAAAGCAACCAATAATTTACAGCTCAAGTGCTGAGGTCACTTCCCCCAGGGACAGATAGGCTGCTCAAGGCTCCCCACTCCCACTGGTGAGCTCAGAAACTTCCTTCTATCCAAGTAAGGCAATGGCCAACACAGGAACTACACACAGCCCAGAATACAGCAAAGCCTGTATACTGGTCTTAACTAGTCGAGCAAAGGCAGGAAAACAAGGAGTATTTTTTTTTTTTTGTTTTTTCAGGAAAGCACACAGAAATGCAATTAAGCAAACAGTAAAATCGATTTACACAGGCTAGCACACTTTAGTGGGCAGCCTCAGCAGTTAAATTAACAAAAAAACAGTATTAATCGACCAGAGTCGACCAAAATGCTACTTTTAAGTGCAGATACTTCAGAAATCAGCAGATAGACACAAAACAGTTATATCTAGTTAAATGAAAGCCAGAGAGGACAATGCAGATAAAAAAGCCAAAAAATACTTAAATCTGGAAAGTGGTCGCTTCTTTCAGTTCTCTGTTGCCAGGACACCTCTGCAGGACCACGTGGAGCTCTGCTTGGGTATATAGCCAGAAAAAAATGCCCTGAGGTGGATTTTTATACAGGGAACTTGAAAAGAGCTAGAAATGGTCCAAAGCAACCAATAATTTACAGCTCAAGTGCTGAGGTCACTTCCCCCAGGGACAGATAGGCTGCTCAAGGCTCCCCACTCCCACTGGTGAGCTCAGAAACTTCCTTCTATCCAAGTAAGGCAATGGCCAACACAGGAACTACACACAGCCCAGAATACAGCAAAGCCTGTATACTGGTCTTAACTAGTCGAGCAAAGGCGGGAAAACAAGGAGTATTTTTTTTTTTGTTTTTCAGGAAAGCACACAGAAATGCAATTAAGCAAACAGTAAAATCGATTTACACAGGCTAGCACACTTTAGTGGGCAGCCTCAGCAGTTAAATTAACAAAAAAACAGTATTAATCGACCAAAGTCGACCAAAATGCTACTTTTAAGTGCAGATACTTCAGAAATCAGCAGATAGACACAAAAACAGTTATATCTAGTTAAATGAAGTCAATCATCCTGGCTAATTGCCATGTTGATAATATGCCCCTAAGGGTTGACCTAGTGATGAGGGATCTGGGTACACATGTAGACAGCAGCCTTACCTTCGACCACTATGGGGCCAGAGTGGTGAGGATATCCTTTTATGTTACACAACTTACAAGTAAGGGCATGGCATTTAGATCCAAAGAAGTCATTACCCCACTGTACTTTGCCCTTATCAGACCAATCATAGAGTACAATGCTCCCTTC
This sequence comes from Protopterus annectens, assembly GCF_019279795.1. NCBI lineage: Eukaryota > Metazoa > Chordata > Ceratodontiformes > Protopteridae > Protopterus > Protopterus annectens. The sequence continues at coordinate 777,392,765 of NC_056726.1, read as the reverse complement.
GGTATATACTTGACCAGGCATATGCAGCAACTAGAGCGACCTCAGAGGTTCCTTGCAAAAAGAATACAAGACATAGCAAATCTGACTTATGCAAAGCACCTTAAAGCCTTTTCCCTCTACTCAGTCTCCTATAGATTACTGAGGGGTGATCTGTGCCTGGTTTACAAGGCATCTGCAAATCCCACAGTTATGAATTTCCTGCATATGCAAAAGTCAAACAGTACCAGACATACAAGGTCTAGGGACCTGAATTTTGTCTGTAACTTTACCAGAACATGCTGGAGAGACAGATATGTTTTGCAGAGACATTCCCTCCTATGGAATAGGCTCCCTATTCATGTGAAACTGAATTAGACCAGTGAATTCAGGATAGAAAATTTACACCAGCCATGGCACCCCTGTTCATAGGTTCATAGGTTCATACTAGGCTATCTGCCCTAGGGCATTTATAAGCCTAGCCAGAGTGTGTTTGGCTTTCGCCACCCATTTTAAATGCATTTTGCTATGCCCTTTCTCGAGGTTAGTATACTGTGCCTCTGTCTAACAGTGACACAGAAGTGATACCCGGGGTAAACCTACAATCTCCCATCCACTCATCAAGATTCCTCTTGAAAAGAGTCAATGAGGGTCTCTGCCTAACCTGGACTGGGATTTTATTCCAGAGTGAAGGGAGCCTCTGGGTTATGAATCTGTCCCTTCAGCATGTCCTATTTATTTCAGTGCTGAGGTTCAAGTCTCTCAAGTGCGTAGCTCGATGGGATTTGGATTTTCTGAGGTGCAGCATGTCCATTAATTCCAGGTTGGACATGGCTTTATACGTCAGGCACAGATCACCTCTGAGCAGGCGGTATGCCACTGAGTAGAGCTGGAGTTTCTTTAACCGGGCAGCATATGGCATCTGTTTGAGCCCTTTGATCCTCTTGGTGAGGTACTTTTGGGGTCTTTCCAGTTGCTGCAGGTGTCTGGTAAGGTACATCCCAAAGGGCATTGTACTCAATTATGGGCCTGATGAGGGATGAGTAAAGAGGCACGATGACCTCCCTGATCTAGATGTGAATCCCTTCATGATTAGATGGGCTATATAAAATTTTCTAACCACCTTGGCCACGTGGTTGTCAAATGAGAGATTGCTATCAACTTGGGTCCCCAGGTCCCTAATTACGTCTTCCAGATTTAATGGATTACCACCTATGTGGTAATTTGTGGGCACTTTGTTTTTGCCAAAGGGGATGACTATACACTTTTTGGCGTTTAGCTTGAGGCCATGGCTCTGGCACCAGTTGTCTGTTTCTATGAGGCCCTTTTGTAGGATGCTTGTGTCAGCTGGAGAGTCTATTATGGCGCCCAGTTTGCAGTCATCTGCGAACTTGGTCAGCCATAGTCCTTCCGTGTTAGCCTGTACCTCCAAGAAATATATACCGAACAAGAGAGGTCCCAGGACTAAGCCTTGTGGGATGCCACTTGTAACTGGTTTGGAGTCTGACATGGTTCCAGCAATTCTAACCATGTGGGTTCTGTCCTTGAGCCAGTTTGCAACCCATCTAGTGACATAGGGGTTTATATTTAAGCTGGTGAGCTTATCTATAATGCCCGAGTGGGCTATTGTATCGAAGGCTTTTGCAAGGTCCAGGTAGGCTGTGTGGACCACCTTCCCCTCGTCAATGGCCTTGGTGACTGTTTCAAAGAAATCGACCAGGTTTAAGAGGCAGGATCTGCCCTTAGCAAAGCCGAACTGGGTAGGATCCAGTGTCTGTAGGTCCCCAATATCTTTATTTATGAGGTCCATGATGATCCTTTCCATAGCTTTGCAGACCAAGCTAGTCAAGCTTATGGGGTGATAGTTTCCAGGATCTGTTGAGGCACCACCTTTGTGGAGAGGGACCACTGTTGCTGTACGCCACTCTTTGGGTACATATCTTGTAGTAAGGCTGAGACTGAACAGTAGTTTTATGTTTGGGTTTAGTTCTTCTTGGAGTTCATGTAGGAAGCAGCCCAGGACACCGTCTGGTCCCATTGATGCTGTGTTTTTTGCTTTGGAGAGGGTGGCTCTTACCTGAGCATCTGAGATGTCAGGAGGGCAGCACTCTGCTGGGATAGATATTTGCCCTTTTGGTGGGGAAGGGGGGAAGAAGTTTGCGCTGAACTTGTCAGCTAGGATGTTGGCAATGTCTGTGGGTTTGGTGTATTTTTTGTCATTTTGGACTAATTCTGAGCATATCTGGGAATTCCCACCCAGGTTCCTAACATAACTAAAGAAAGCCTTGTGATTATCCTTAGTGTCCTGTGCAATTTTTCTCTCGAAGCTGGCCTTAGACAATTTTATGAGTGCCCGTAGTTGTTTGCTAATACTGATCAGAGATGCCTTCCCTTTTTGGGATTTTGCTCTATCATGTAGTAGCTTCCTCCTTCTATTGTATAGTTTGTTTATGGCTGGGGTCCACCAGACAGGACGCCTAACTTTGGAGGATTGGGTCTTGGTTTTATTTGGGATTGCATGATCCATGCATTCCTGAAGGTGTTCATAGAATGCGTTTATAAAGGATTCTGCGGTCTGGGCAGATTTTCCACAGGCCGGGGCTTTGAAGGATTCCACCTCGGTTTTGAGGAGTGTGAAATTTGCTTTAGAGAAGTTTTTCACTGTGGTTTTCTGGGCAGGGGCTGGGGTCGGGATGTGAATATCTAGTGAGATTAGTTTATGGTCTGATCTTACCATTGAGGGATACACTTCTGGTCTGGAGCATAGAGTCCCCATGTTGGTGATGATCAGGTCCAGTATGTTTTCCCCTCTTGTGGGAGTGGCAACAAGTTGTTCCATAGCATTTGAGTTTATAAATTTTAGGAACCTTTGGGCTAGGGTGTTGGAGCTAGAGTAATGCTCCCAGTCTATGTTAGGGTAGTTGAAGTCGCCCAATATAATGGTGTTTGGAGAGACCTCCATATTTTCCAGTGTTCTCAGGAAGGCTGAGTGGGGTTCCTGGGTTTGGGATGGTGGTCTGTAGCAGGCTATAAACTGGAAGGCAGTTTTACCCACTGTTAGTTGCACATGGATAGTCTCTGATACTTCGTGCTGTGCCACCAACCTGGAGGTGTGGGTATCTTTGACGAATATTGATACTCCCCCTCCTTTTGTGGTTTGGTCCAAGTTTTGGTGCCGAAAAACATGGTATGAGGTATAACCTGGTAGTGCTGGGGTGCTCTCAGGAGCCTTGAACCAGGTTTCTGTTACTGCACAGATATCGATATTCTCCATGCTAAGGAGAGTTTTGAGTGCGTGCATCTTGAGGTTTAGACTTCTGGCGTTGAGTAGCATTACTCTTAGTTTCTTATCACTTGTGATACCTATGGAGGTGGGTTTGTCTTTTGAGCCTTGCCTAAAAAAGGCACTATGGGGGTGGCAAGAGCCTTTGCCAATATCCAAAAGCCCAGGGGTGACAGGTGCAAGCCGTCCCTAGTGAAGCATCGTGGCTTGTTGAGCATGTCATCCCAGGCAGACAGGCATTGGATCCCCTTTGATTGACACCAATACTTAAGCTAATTGTTGAAATTGATCATCTTGTCTTCATATTGTGGCATCATTCTTGGTGAGGGTAAGATGCTACTCAAGGTCAGAGTCATACCGGCCTGGGCTACATGCTCACGGAGCTCCTCTATGTCTCTTTTCATGTAGTCCAGGGAGGTACATCTCAGGTCATTCACACCAGCATGGACAATGACTGGTCATATTTGTACTTGCCTTGGAGTGACCTGAGTGCTTGTGTTATGTGGCGGATCCTAGCACCCGACAGGCAGCTCACTGTGACCTTCTCCTTGTTCAGCCTGGTGAGCGGGACGTCAGTTTGCCTGTCGATAGAGTCACCTATTACAAGTGTATCAGGTGTGTTGTTTAGCCTTAAGGGCTGTGACTGTTCGGCACACTGGATTTGTGAGCTATGTGTTGCACATGTTTTGTATTGGGGTAGTGGTTGTTTGGGTGTCTGCTTTGGAGGTCTCTGTTGCTTAGGCAGATTTTTATTTAGAGCCTCCGAGTATGTTTTTGTGTGTTTATGTGTTTGGTTTGCTGTCGTGGTAGGTCTATGTGAGACTGGAATTGTAGTGAGTGTGATTTCCTTCTCCTCCTGACTGGTTACGCCAGTACTGAGTTGAGAGAGCTTAGCCTCCAGTTTGGCTATATGGTTGCATCTCTCACATGTGTTGGAATTTGTTGGGAGGAGGAGAGGGTTGTCTGTGTACATGAGGCAGTTGTAACATTGCCTCAAGATTCCCAGATTCACCAGCTGGACCGGAGAGGAGATTGACAACTGACCTTTGGACTTGCTAGAATAGTATTGGGAATTCCTTTATAATTGAAAAAAGGGCCAATGGGGAACAAAGTACTCAAGGGGAGTTTGTGAGGGTGTAGTGCTTTTATTTTTTTAGTGCTGACTTATATAATTGCTTTAGTGAGCAAGTGCCAGGCTTTAGAGTGGGAATAGGGTGTTTATTATGAGAACTAGATCTGAGATGTCAGGGGGGCAGCACTCTGCTGGGATAGATATTTGCCCTTTTGGTGGGGACTTTGTGGAGCCGAGAATGGTTTAAACCCAATTAAGCGGCGCTGCCCGATGCTGCGCTATGCGCAAAATCAGGGTAAAGCGGGTTTTATACAGGGGGACTTGAAAGAGCTAGAAATTGGCCCAAAATGGCCAATAGACTACCAGATTCTTGTGCTGGGAACACTCCTCCAGGGATAGATAGGCTGCTCGAAGCTCCCCACTGCCAATGGTGAACAAAGAAGTGTCCCTTTATCCAAGAAAGGAAATGGGCAACACAGGAACTTTCCAAAAGTCCAGAATACAGCAAAGCCTGTATTTGGGCTACTCTAGGTCAGGAAAGATGGGAAACAAGGATAATTTTTTTTTTTTTTGCAACAAACAGCAGGAAAATGCAATAAATATGTAACACAGGCTAGCGCACTTGAGTGTGTAGCCTCAACAGGTAAAAGCAACAAACAGGACAAACTTTAAAAGTGCAGGTGCAAAAACAACTTTAAACAGTCTCTTATGGACAGGGGTAGCTTATTAATGCCTGTGTCTCAATGTCCTTTTTGAATACAGAACATCATTATTCTTTCAGGAAAACTTGACTAAGCTTAGAAAGCGACTCATCCCCCCGGGTCATTAGCCTAGTGATAATCTGTGAATCTATGAATCTATAGAACCACTCCTGGGCAGGATGCCAGTCCATCTCAGGATGCACATAGATTTGTGCACGTGCACAGAAACTCAGTCACATACTCTCACCTGGGCAAATATGGAGGCACATCATTTCCGCTGTTTGCATATTTTTGGGGTGCCAGTGTAAAGTCATACAAACACAGGGAAGACATGCAAATCTTGTACAAAAAACACCTTCGTGAGGAATCAAATTGGGGAACAAAATGGTGTGAGGCAGTAACGTTAGCCATTACACCATTGCACTACATTTGACTGATTATATACATTTCATTTTAATAGAAGGGAAATCACCTTTTTCTGAATACCTTAACTTCTTTACTCATGGCTGTAATACTTCTATTATCTGCAATTCCTGTCATTGCCTGCAAATCCAAGACTGTTACTTTTTGTCAACTTTGCATGTGGTATCTATGGTGATGAGATGTTGAAATGCAAGTATGATGCAAACAATTTAAAGTCTCTCTCTAGACACATGATTCGCAGTTTCCGCCTGTTTTGAATGTGCTGCACTTTTCTGATTTGTTTTTTCCTACTGAATATTTTGCAGTTCTTCTCCCTAGGCTTCCCTGAAAAACATCTCTGGGTGTCTGCTCCACTGACATAGAGGGACAAATGGTGACTGTGGCTCTGGAGACTCTTGTATCAATACCTGCACTGGCAGCTGCATGGGGTAGATGGGTGTGCTTGTCTCAGGGGTAGGGGTAAGAGCAAGATCATCCTACACTACAACCCTTTGGATGAGGGCAGGTGAAGTGAGAGGCAGGCCGGGTGCATGTGTTCAGCTTGCCAAACCTCAGATGTGATAGCCTTCATTGACAGGTGGTCACAAGTGTGTACATTCAAACTACATTCTGCCCACCCACCCCACCCTGCTGATGTGGGGGAACACATCTTCCACCCCAGCAAAGGCCTTAAGCTTTTAAGGAGAATTACCACTCATGGCTGATTGTATAATGGCCATGAGAAGGATTGCTCTTACTGTGGTGATGGAGAGCAAAGTAGCAGTTGAGGCAGCGGCTCAATGCTTAGGAAGCACTGGGGTCTAAATAGAAGAAAAAAGAGCTCTTGGTGCTTGATCAACAAATCACAGCCTGGTAATCAGTAGCTACTTGAGCCCTCCAGTAAGGCAGTCAACAAATACTCTGAAGAGCTTTTTCTAACCTCTCCCTTGGATCTTGATCTGTGGTTCCCCTGTCTGTGTCCTATTGGCTCATTTTTCCTCCTGGAGAGGGAAATATTAGCCCTCTGGTTCATTTGTTTTTCTCAAACTGGGAGTCAGGCATTAGAGAGTTGTCCAGTGTACTGGTCACTTGAGGTCCCAGTCTCATCCTTTCTAACCCCTTCCTTTAGTCAGCCTGATAACTCACAGCGGCTGCTTGGGAGGGGAATGATGTGCATGCTCCCACTCACATAATCTCTGATTCAGCAGTGCATTGACCATTAACAGCACAAGTTTGTCCTGACTTCTTCACAGGGCCCTGTAATTACTCTGAATAACTGAATAATCACCAGAAAGTACAGTTGTGTACTCTTACCATAAATGTAGATGTTCGAGTTTGTTCACTGTCACAGTCATTACTGTAGGGTTCTTCATGCTGGCAGCAGCCCACGATTGGCCAGTGTCCCAAAGTCGGGTCCAACATCGGCTGAAGTCACTCCTGCCCTGACATCAGTGCGCCAGGGGTATAAAGACCTCAGTCGATGCCATTTTCCCCAGTTTTTCTTGCCCCAGATGTCAGGTGCCCAAAAATAAAGGCCAAAAGCTTAATCAAAAGGAATAAGCAAACATAAACCAAAACATTCCCAAATATCACCAGCAAAATTACCTCAGAGAAAAAAGAAATGTCAAGGAGACACAGACAGCACTGAAAGAACAACAAAAGAGGGGACAGGAGGGAGGGTAACCCAGACTGTAACAGTGAACATACTCGAACATCTACATTTATGGTAAGAGTACACAAATGTACTATGTTCTTCGTGGTTCACTGTTACAGTCATTACTGTAGGGTTGAATCCCAAAGCTAAGAAAGGGTGGATGGAGAAGGAACAGAAGGGGTGGCCACAAAACCCTGCAGGACTGCAGAGGCAAAGTCTGCCCTAGATTTAGAATAGAGAGGGAGATTGTAGTGCTTAGAAAAAGTATGCACAGAACTCCAAGTTGCAGCTTCTAAGATCTCCTTGGTAGGAACTCCACAGAGAAAAGCTGCTGAAGTGGCAGTAGCTCTGGTAGAATGTGTTCTGACATTAACAGGAACAGGCTTACCATGATGAGAGTAACAGAAATTGATGCAGTGGGCAATCCACTTAGAAATAGTCTGCTTAGTGATTGCTCTCCCCTGTGAGGTAAAAGCATAAGCCACAAACAATTGGTCCGATTTCCTGAAAATCTTGGCCCTGTCCAGGTAAAAATGAAGCTGCCTGTGTATATCTAAAGAATGCAAAATACTTTCCTCTTCACTTTGAGGATTAGGATAAAAGGTAGGCAAATGAATAGTCTGATTCAAGGCTACTTTCGAAACCACCTTAGGCATAAAGGTGGGATTAGTCCTCAGGGACACCCTGTCCTGATGAAAAATAATAAAGGGTTCCACAGCCATGAGAGCTTGCAGTTCCGAAACTCTTATGGCAGAGGTAATGGCTAAAAGAAAAGCAGTTTTCCATGATAAAAACTTTAAATCTGTGGAAGCTGCAGGTTCAATAGCAGACAAAGTTAACTTTTCCAAAACAAAGTTGAGATCCCAAGTGGGAACTGGTGCTCTTAAAGGAGGCCTTATATTCTTCGCCCCTCTCATATATTGCTTAAGTAACGGATGAGAAAAGATTGGGGGATCCGTATTGTAATGTGCAGAAATAGCAGAAGCATGAATTTTGATAGATGAAAAAGACCCTTATGTAACATCTCTGTTAGGCATTGTCAAATCAGAGGAATGTTTGGAACTGCAGAATCAAAACCCTGGGCCTGAGTCCAGGAGCAAAATCTTTCCATTTATCTGCATAAGATTTCCTGGTGCTGGGCCGTCTAGCTTCAAGAATTACGTCCAGTACCTGTTTGGTAAGGGTAGAACTGTTTAAAGACCCTGGATCCGCCAGGCTGCTAGATTCAGAGTTTTGACATGGCTGTGCAGGATCTGGCCGTCTCGCTGAGACAGTAGATGTGGAAGTTGTGGCAAAATCCAGGGTGGACCCTGAGCCAGGTTCATCAGGGGTGGAATACCAGAATTGCCGAGGCCAGTTGGGAGCCAGTAAAATCATTTGCGGTCTGTCCTGTTGGATTTTCAGAAGTATCCGAGGCAGAAGAGGCAAAGGAGGAAAAGCATATACTGAGAGGTGCTTTCAACTGAATGAAAGGGCATCCACTTTCCATGCTAGCTTGTGGTAGGTCCTCGTGCAGAACGTTTGAAGTTGATGATTTTGGGGAGATGCAAAAAGATCTATGTCCGGGCACCCCCACGCCTCCATTATCATCCTGAATATCCGAACATCCAACATCCATTCGTGTGGCTCTGAAAGATTTCTGCTTAGACTGTCTGCCAGAGTGTTGTCCTTTCCTGGCAGGAATTGAGCTTGTAAGTCCACCTTGTTGGCTAATGCTGTGTTCCACAGAGCCATGGCCAATCTGCACAGGGGGTAAGAGTGAGAGCCTCCCTGCTTGTTTATGTACCACATCACTGTAGTGTTGTCCGTCTTTATCAGTAATTGCCCTGGTAGAATAAGATCTTTGAAGGCTGTCAGGGCATTCTGTACAGCTAGCATCTCCTTCAAATTTATGTGCAGATGCATTTGGTCCTCTGTCCAGGCACCCTGAAGACATTTCCCTTGCATGTGGGCTCCCCATGCATAATCTGAAGCATCGGTCGTTATGACTTGATTGGCTGGAATGGGACAGAAAGGCCTCCCCTTGTTCTGGAGACAGGCCTCGGCCCACCAAAGAAACTCCTGCCAGAGACAAGGCAAAACTGCAATCACTGTTTCCAGACTGTGGCAATACTGAGACCATACACTCTTGAGGTACCACTGTATCTTCCTCATATGCAGCCTTGCATATGGTATTAACAGAATGCAGGATGCCATGTAACCCAGAGCCTGCAGAATTTTTCTTGCAGACAGCTGACTCATTAAAGCTAGATTTTTGAAATAAGAAGTCAGTTGCACTTTTTTGTCTGGTGTCAAATAAGCCATCTGGGTTGTAGAGCTCAGAAGCACACCCAGGAAAGTAATTTGCTGTGTGGGCACCAGGTTTGATTTCTTTAGGTTCACTGTGAACCCTAGGCACAAGAGAAGATGCTGCACAAATGCTAGATGCTGAAGTAAAGTCTCCTTGTCGTCTGCTTGAATGAGACAATCGTCCAGATAAGGGTATATTTGAATTCCCTTCTGTCTGCAAAATGCCATTACTGGTGCCAGGCACTTTGTAAAGACCCTGTGCGCAGTAGATAAGCCAAAGGGCAGCACAGAGAACTGGTAATGCCTCAAGCCCACTTTGAATCTCAGGTACCTTCTGCACTCTTGCCGTATGGGAATATGCAGGTAAGCCTCCTTCAAGTCCAAAGTCACCATCCAAGCGTTCTTGCTCAGCATAGGCAGCAGCTGCTGCAGAGTGAGCATCTTGAATTTTGGAATTTCTAGGAAGGTGTTCGATACGGAAAGGTCCAGGATTAGTCTCCATGCATTTTCCTTCCTGGGAACCAGGAAAAGTCTTGAATAAAACCCTTTCCCCATTTCTGAATCTGGTACCAAAACTATGGCCCTCATATCCATGAGGGACCAAACTTGCCATTGTGCCTCTGCCCATTGATGCTTTGGCAGATCTGGCCATCCGTTTGATTTTGGCAAGGTATGGAAATGAAACCTGTAACCCCTTGAAACTATGTCCAGAACCCATTTGTCTTGGGTTATGCGGCTCCAATTGTGATAAAAAAGAGAGATTTTCCTTCCAAAGGCGCATCCAGGAGGGGAGCCCCTGGAGCTAGTAAGGGAGAGTCATAATGACTGTTTCCTGTAAGGTTGTGACCTATCTTCCCCTCCCTTGGGAGAGGGGGCACTCCACGGTTTATTTCTGAAAGGGGGCTGTGTCTGACCCCTACCTCTGGAATGCCTGTATCTGCCCCTCTGAGGTCTGTCTGAGCTCGGAAAGGACCAAGGTTTAGCTGGCCAATTACTGCTAAATCTAGGGGGTTGTACCTGTAGAAAATCTTTAACCGTCTGCATAGATTTGGCTTTGTCTTCCATTTTCTTCAATACTTCCTCAGCTTTGGCCCCAAACAAAACATTGTGTTGCAAAGGGGCATCTAAAAGCTTTGCTTTAACCTGCTCAGGCAAACTTTGCTCCTTTAACCAAGCATGCCTTCTAATAACTGTGCCAGTTGCTGCAGCCCTGCAAGAAGCCTCCAAAGAATCAAAACCACAGTGCAGGGTATGTTTACCCACCTGCTCAGCAGCATGCAATAAATCCTGTAATTCCTTATTGTCTGCACCACCAGAAACAGCAGACATCTTTTGCTTTAACACAGACAAAAGGTATTGCTGATATTTTAACATATGAAATTGACAATTCAAAGCTCTAATAGACAATGTAGCAGAAGTATAAACTTTTTTGCCCCATCTTTCCAAGGCTCTGGACTCTCGGTCAGAGGGAATAGGATTTTTAGCAGAGGCCGCTTTAACACCCTTAGGGCCCTGAGAAATAGTTTCTGGATTAGCTGAAGGATTCTTAAAAAGATATTTGTGGGAATCTGGAACCCTATAATACCTATCCGGTTTGACAGGAGCAGGAGGAAAAGAATCAGGAGAGAGATGCCTCTGTAAAAACATCATCCACAATGTCCAATACAGGGGGAATAGCCAGGGGTCTATGCTGTGGAAGCAGAAGAAAATCCCTAAGCCTTTTCTTAGATTCAGAGTATTCCTGCCCTTCCCAGTGAAAATGCTCTCTCAAGTCATGCAAGGTTTCCCCAAATGAATAATCCTCAGGAGGAGAGGCCGAAGGAAGGGATTCTTCAGCATCAGAATCCTCATAAGGAGGGAAGGAATAATCCTGCTCAGAAGAAGAAGCAGAAGAAATCGAAACTTGATCTGAGGAATCATAAACTGGCTCTAGCCTAGGTCTCTTGTCAGGAGGGGGATGAGAACCCCTGATCATAGTTAACAGGTCTTCAGCCATTCTAAGCATCTGTCTTTGAGGTCTAGGGCCCTGAACAGAAGGTGCCTGTGCATGCTGCTTTGTCTTTGCCAGAGCCTTAATCTTTGCCTTTGTCCTTGACTGCAAAACTGGAGTCATCTGTACATGAAGCTGTGTAGGCCTAAAACCCCCCTCAGAAGCCGGTGCCTGCACAGCGGCTCCAGACCCATCTGAGGGAGCAATATCTGGAGGTCCAATCCCTGAAAAGTCTGAAGGCCCCATCGGCTCCTCACGGGAGTCGGTACAGACAACCGGTTCAAAAGTGGCGGATGACAGGGGCTGCGAAAGCGCCTCACTGATGACAGCCGAACCGGCAACTGGCTCTGGTTGAATAAAGTCGTCCACTTTGGACCTCGGAGGCCTGTCTTTATCCTTGCACCTCTTATATACTGCAGTAGCTGGATAAGAATCCGACGACATATTGTAATTAAATCTTTTTCCAAAATAATGGAAGGCAAAATCATACCTACGCCTAATAGTGCATTGATTAAACTTAGCACAAAACCTACAATTAGCTACATCGTGGTCAGGACCTAAGCAAGGTATACAGTAAGAGTGAAAATCCTTATGAGGTATTTGCTTCCCACAAGAAATACAGTTATTAACTTTTTCTGACATCGGGCTGGAGCAATAAAAAGGTTTCCCCAACGGGGTACTTAGCTCAAAAGAAGAAGTCTTCAATTCAAAAGCCACCAAAAATAAACAGGAGTCGGTCGACCTGCACTTGCGAACTGCTTTGCAACGGGCACCGCACGGCAAGAAAGACTGGAGAAAATGGCGTCGGCTGAGGTCTTTATACCCCTGGCACACCGACGTCAGGGCAGGAGCGACTTCAGCCGATGTCGGACCCGACTTTGGGACTCTGGCCGATCGAGGGCTGCTGCCAGCAGGAAGAACCCTACAGTAATGACTGTAACAGTGAACCACGAAGAACATCCTGACTTTCATAACTGTAGGAAATGGCAGTGTGAAACTGAACCCCAAACTGGAAGTAGAGCTGTGACTAAATGTCTTTATTAATGTAAATTCTGTATTGTATGTGAAATGTCTTGTATGTGGAGCTTTTCTCCCCGGGACTCCACTGAAAATGGGCACTTCTGGCCCAGATGATCCATCCCGGTAAACAAATGCAAATAAATAAATACTGTGGTTGTGCACATTCTCCTCACCTGAGTAACTCCATTTTCCTTTGTCATTTGCTATAGTGAATGCAATAATAACAAGAAACGAGGAAATGTATCTGAAGGTACATACATCAGATGATGTAAAGATAAGTAACCAATCTGGCATAAAAACAAGGAGGTCTATTAAAACACTGATATGTGAAAGAAAAAAAAACAGTGCTGGCATGTGTAGGAAGGGACTTCAGCAGCAGAAAACAAAATGCTGTTATCTGTGTAAACAGAGGCCTCATTGTCTTTGGGAGATAGACAAGATGGAGGTAACTGAAAGGAGGGCTGCACAAAGTGTGCATGGTCTGCAGTAAAAGCTATATCAATTTCAATTTTATTTTTATTTTATTTAGATTGTTTACCTGAGAAGTACACTGATTGTAACAGATTATTTGCAGGCACAGCCTGGGTCATATCAAGAGAGACTAGACTACCTTAACATATATCATTTATATGTTATATTTTAAACACCTTATCAGAATTAAGGCAAACAGACACTAGGATACCATCTTTCCAAATTAAATAAATAAATAAAAATGAAGAAGAGAGGAGAGAACAAGTGCATGCAGTCTGAGGTTACACAGCATGTGGGTCAGAGATGACAGAGGAACAATGATTTCCCAATAAAGTCAACAAGGACAGTCTTTCTGAACAGAAAGTAAGGCCAAAAATGCTAGCAACTTCTATCATACTTGTGAAGGACATAACAGAATTATATGATACAAGTAATAAGCTGTTTGAACGGTAAGACCTGCAGCTTACCCTATAGCTAGGGAAATGGTTAGGCCAAGTGGGTCAAGTGGTCTTTGCTTTCTGTCAGGTTTTGTCTATTCATGTAAAACAATCCATGCCTCATATGTCTATGATGTGATGCTAAAAGTAGATAAAATTATAGGCATGCCAAATACAATTAGAGGAACCTGACAGTTATGCACTTAGGCCATGCACACAGGCACATTGTATACAGTTATATGCAATGTAGCTATCAGTCATTAAATATAAAGCATTAAGATAATCCATTAAGGCAGTCATCATGATACCAACCTGGCATGGTTTGCTTCCTTTAGTTACAAATACATTTTAATCTGAAGTAGTATCAGTTTATATATTTCACTGTGTTTCAATGTAGAAACATTAGTTTCTTATATTAAATAACTACTGACAAAACTTATTTTATAGGTTTATGTTCTTTCTGACAAATGACTGTTTGCTGACCTTTTTTTCAATGTGGTTTTCCCCCCATGCCTTACAAACTTCAAACCTCCCACCAGTGGGACATGACTCATTCAATTCATTGCGTAGGGTTATTATTCAGGCAACCATGATGATGCATTGAGGGTATTTGTAATGGCCTAACCCTCATCGCTGGGTGGGGGATGTGCGATCCCCATCATCACAGAGGCCTGTAGTACCCTATGAGTGCATGCTTCTGCACATCAGTCATGAAGGCCAAGAAAACGTTATGTTTAGCAAGCTTAATGCCTGCACTCAGACCATGCCACCACATGCATTACCACCACTCCCCTGAGGGATGTGGCATTATGAAGCCAGCTGCATTACTCTGACCTCTCCCTCAGGAAATGCACATCCAACCTCTCCTGCTAGCACTGTCAGGCATCCCAGCCACTAATCCAACTCAAGTCATGTGGGACAAAGTCATGACTTAAGCTCTCTATTCCTATATGCTCATAGGTGTGTGCTCATATGTGCTTATAGGTTCATACTACGCTAACTGCCCTTATGGGCCATTTTAAGCCTAACCAACTACCCCATGTGAGAATCAAACCCTGTACCGTGCATCTTTAAGTTAAATACCTTAACCTTTATGCCAATCTCCCACCCATGCCACTAGAAATCTCAAGAATTTTGACTTTTATTTTTAATAGAAAGGAATGACAAATGTGACAAATGTACAAAATGTGTTTCTTTAGAACACTGACTATTAAATGCTTCTAAAATTAATTCATGAAAGAAAATAGGTGTAATTCATGGAAAAATAATTTTCCTGATGTTCGCCATAGTAATGTTTTATGCAGGTTCAACACTTATATGCCTCTCAACCTCTTAGGGCAAGGAATCTGGACAAAGCCACAAATAATGGGGGGACAAAGGCCCAAAAATAGGGACACTTTTTAAATATTGCTGTTACAAACTTAGAAAGTTGACAGAATAACAGGTTTTGCATTAGCAATAAGTGTCTTCCATTATTTTCTGACTTCAGTCCTCAATGATTTGCCAGGAAACTACAATTTTATAAGAAATGCACCAAAAATATGAATCAAAAATCTGGACATATTCTGTGAAAATCTGGACAGTTGAGAGCTATGTCTGCACACAATATACCCCATATTGTTGCAACTTGAGTATGTTTCTCAGTTCTACTAGAAAACTAATTTCAAAAATTACTAAAGTTCCTGTTTATGACAGTAATCCCTACTGAGTCTGTAACTTAATTAATCGCTGTTTTCATTATATATTGTACCTGGGATGAGTAATGAGTCAGTTCCCCTGGAACAGAAGTTGTCAGCATTGCTAAATTAAATACATTTTCCTGGGTTTTAAACAACATGAATGAGTAGTTATCGGGAATGACTGCAGACTAACAGCTCAATGTTGTTTTTTAATGCAGAGTCAGGAAACAGATCTGTCCTCTCATTATTTACATAAATCAAGACCACCATGCTTTAGTGTTATTTGTGCATCAAATATGGTAAACTCAATCAATTCAAATTATACTTCTTGGATTTTGTGGTTAACCACTTTTTAATTAGTTTCTGGCTAAAAATCAAGACCACCATGCTTTATTCTTATCCAATTACCAAATATTTCTAACCACAATCAGTTCAAATTATTATTATTATTATCACTTTGTTTTTAGGGTAATAATATTTTGACTAATTTTGGCTTAAGACTAACACAATGTAAGACATCTTGAGAAGATAGCATGTCAATGATGTTACAATGTTAAACTTACTATTATTTTTAATTTAAGAAGTTATGAATTTTAAACCCTTAAGCAGTGTACACTGGACTACAGATTAAGTGATTATGCTCCAAAACAGTTTAAAAGTATATTTGCCATTTTATAAAATGAAAATCACTTTCTACATCTTTTGGCACTGAGCAACAAAATGTTGAAAAAAAACTTGCTTTGAGGAGTTAAACAGATTATCACATGGAATTCTGCAACTGTATTATATATTATATGTTTGCTTAAATTGCTGTGTTTATGCAGAAAATGTGCAAATGTATGGAAACCACATGCAAGAAAATATGTTTTAGTGGATGGTACAACCAAAACTTTTTAGTATAGAAGCCAACAGAAATACAAACTTGTCAGTTTGTTTAACCATATGTTGTACCTACCTTAGGGATTACATCACTTCATTTGATACACATAGTAACAGTCCACAACCTGAATAATATACTTTGTGAAAAATTACCTCTACTTTAACACAGTGAGCTAAAATTTTATAGACTTGATGAATGCTAAATAGAAATAAAAGGCCCACAAAAGTCGCATATCTGTAACATGAAGTATAATGCTAGAAATAACCATCTCCCATTGGTGAATGCATGATCATGTGTCATGTTGCACTAGAGTATTATGGAGTGTGACAATGTAATAGCAGCATTACAAAAACATGCAAATATATGTAGAATAGTGAAATGCAGGAGCCCTGAATAGGGAGAGCATGTTCTTAAATGTAACCTCTGCATTACTCCTAGTCTGGTTTTATTTGACTTGGAGTGCAGAATTCACAATACTTCTGTATCTGTAACAACATGGTTGGAAAACATTGTGATAAAGCGTACTGTTCTGCCCTTGGTTGAACCTATGACACCAACTGCATGAATGAAGAAAGTCTGCAGAGTCATTTGCCTCAGTACACAGGATCATTCCTTATCATCCTCAGCTTATGTTACTGAATCATCTGTAAACCAAAAGTATTTCCCTGAGTGAAGTGGGAGTTCGTGTCCAACCCCTGATCCATTCATAAGATTTCCCGTTACTTTCAAACATAGCTCTTTGCACTGCAGATCTATGATCACATGCACACGTGATCGCATCTATGATCACATGCACACATAATCATATCTATGACCATGTATACACGTCTGTGGTAATTCGTGGTAATTCATGGTCACGAGCTATCAGAATTATATCAAAATTGGTCAGAATTCAGGGAATCTGTTATTGATTTAGGTCCTATTCCCTTAACTTTATCTTTTATACCGATGATATTTATTTCATGTTACTCATCCAGACATCTGCAACCCTACTGCCCCACTCAATGAACTGGATTTTTTCAGTGCATTTAATCCTTAATAAAATGAAAAACAGAACATCCTGGACTGTGATTGTTTTTAATATGGATTGGCTAGCTAGTCTGAATATTTAAGAAGTATCATAGCTAACACCCTGTCAGTCCATTACAATGTAAACAAACTCATCTCTGTTGCTTAAGGGAATCAGGCTGGATTCATGTAGTTGGTTATAGATCACAATTTTCTGTCTAGGAATATATTAGCATCCTCAGGATGGTGTCTCATAGAATATGGAAGGTCCCCAACAGCAAGTCATTTGCCTTTTTTCTTCTTTAATTTCAAGCAAGTCATCTTGTCCTTTTGTCTTTGTCATGTCTTGGACTTTTCTTTTGTCCAGCCTTAATAACATGGCTCTCATCAAGTATGAATAAAGTAAAGTCAAATCTATGCCACTGTTATTTCAATAAATCAAGTTGTTAAAATTCATCATGACCATCCTTGAAATTTTTAACATTAGAATAACTCCACCTTATACCAGATAACACAGAAAACTTCATAATAATGTCCAGTGTGTGGTGTTCAGCAGTAAAATGAATTACATTGTATCTCAACAGACTGATTTTTCACCACGATCTTAAGCATTGATGGTTTAGCATCATTTGGCTTGCCATCCCTGGGAAAGCTAGACAGCCTAATTCTCTTCTATCCACAATCCTTCTAAAAATTCTCAAATTAGCCAGTTATTTTAAAAGAACCATACCAAATGTTAGTGCACCCCCCAATTTACCTGTGCCTGATGTGGTCTCTTGCCTACAAAAGCCTCATTCTGGAAGGTGTTAAAACTGTTCTCAGTATATGCTAATGGTCTTGTACCTGAACATTTAAAAATATCAGGTGAAGCCACGGCAGATCCAATAAATTTACTTATCAAATCCCACATATGAGATGTCTATGTTTCCAAGCTCTAGAAATCTGCAATCATAGTCTCGCTCCACTAGTGTGAACCCCCTTATAATGTCTGTCTAATTGCCCCACTTTTTACCTTTTCTATATTTATTCAGAAAGGCATTCATGTACAATTTCATCTACACCTGTAAAATTATAACCTTCTCTTTTCCTCCCAAAATAGCTTTTGGTCCAACCATGAGAAAGAAACTGCTCTTCTCCACTTCCTTGAATACCTGCAAAGTACATTCAGACTTATTAAGCATCATATCTAGCTATGCCATTTTACAGTATATGGTATAGTTTGTTTTTCTGGTTTTCCAGCAACCTCAGTAATAGAGCTGAACATGTTAGTTGGGCTGATAAAACGTAACCACCAAGCATGACTCTCTTCCAAGTCTCTTAAGGATCTGTACTCAGCTCTTTCTTCTTTACAATCTTTCTTTACTCCGCAACAGTGATAAACAAACCCAGCATACAAAGGAAATTAATCTGACTTCCATGCTAGATTTGTTATGCTTTGGACTAATCAGAATGTATACATCCTTTAAAGGTCTGAATAGTTCACGACAGACTATACTCACATGCCACTAGATGTAACATGCCCACTGTCCAGCCTCCTTTATGTATCTAACATTTTAACTAAATCCTCACTCAGCCCAGTTCACTAAACTGTGATGCTTGCATACTACAACTACCAAAACTACTTCTTGGCATCGTTCCACAATTCATGTAAATATTGCAGTGATACTTCTAAGAAACTAAATATACCATCATGCTCTTTCCATTTAAATCTGCTGCAATTCACACCATTATGAACTAATAATATCCACTAGTCTTTGATCTACAAAATTACACCTCTCACATTTTGATGTCCCATGATAGATACAGAGATTCTACTTTTCTTTAATGGATTCTAAATTATGAAATTGTTTTCTTTCTTCTGTGAAGCAAATATGTCATGATTATGCTTTTAGGAAGTAATTTACATACACAGCTAACTTGGACGGTAACTGCAGTATTACCCAATTCCTTCAAAACTGCCATACTGCATTCTATCTCCAACCAGATAACAGGTTCTTGGGTTGAATTATCAAGCTTATTGACAATTTCCTTCAAGAAGAAAATACCTTGACTGTCAATGTGACTATCGTTTATTGGATGCAAACTAAGTTCTATCTTTATGCTGACATCAGGAAAAATTATCCTAAAAGTATTAGACTAAGTATGCTGCACTGCGAAACATCATTGTATACTTGAGAAGTGCTCAGTAGAAATCCCGTAGGATAGCCATACCTTCCTCTGCTTGTACAACTCCCCCCACCCAGCCCAGGCATGTTCATCTGAGTACTACTCTCCACCAGATCTTAATGAAGAACCACTTCTCAGGTTTTCTCCCCTCCAGGATAGACACACCCATCCTCTCTACCATGCTGTTAAGCATCCAAGCCACTAATCAAAATAGGCTTTACCCACCTATGCCACCAGCAAGGTTTTTATGACTAAATAAATATGTTGAAATTGATTCTGTAGCACTCTGTTTCTTAAACTTTTAAAGAAAAGGGACAATGTTCAGCTGAAATTTCCTGCTCAGTAAATACAAAAGTAAATAAAATCAAATAAAACATTTTCCTTTGAACCATGCTCATATCTAAATTTTCTGGCTTGATTTTACAGAAATGTAAATCTCCAACTGTGATGTTTTTTGATATATGGTCTGAGAGAAAAAGAAGTCCGACACCATATTAAGCAAAAACCTGTGTGACAGCAATCATATGCACTACATTTCTGGCTCCAAGGCATAGAGAGATGGAGCCCTCACTATGTCCCAGGTGACTGAGGTTTGATTACCGTCATGTTACTGACGGAGCCTGCCAGACACACCTCTCAACCTCTTAGAGCAAAAAATCTGGGCAGATCCTAAAATAGTGAGGGACAAAGGCCCAAAAATAGGGACAGATTTTTAAATATTGTTCTTACAAATTTACAAAGTTGCTAGAATAATAGGAATTGTGTTAAAATGCATTTTCTGAAAGATCTGAAGTCTCAAACCCAAATGTTTATTTAGTGAGTTCAATCCTCAGTGATTTGCCAGAAAACCACAAATTTTATTGGGAACAGACTAAAAATCTGGACAGTTGAGAGCTGTGCTACCAGGGTGAGAGAGGAGTGAAGGCGTGGAGTTTGTTCACCTTCTGCTGGAAGGGAGAGGGTGTGCAAAGTCATGGAGCATGTGTGCAGAAATTATCTTTCCTGGTGGAAACCAGGGAGGAGGGCATAGATTGCCTTATTGCAAAAAAAGGGGATTGTTTGATGGAAATGCCTAACAAAAGTGGAGGAGCTGTCCAATGCAGTCTATCCATTCCATGGCTGCCTGTAAGAAACGTATCCATGCATGTGCATGGGGAGTAGGGTATAAAATATGTATAACAGAATCTCAAACCACCCCTGATGGCCACTTGAATGATGTCCCCTTTTGGCCAATTCACAGCCTGGTAAAGGCGGAATGAATGGGTTCACTGGCCAAGAGATGGATTAATGATCAGGATGACCAGCAGAGTGTGTCAGCCTGGGATGAGATTATTGACAGATGAACTAGTTTCAACAAGTATGGCCTGTATCTTTCATTGCATGGACTTCCCAAACTGGCCAAAGCATTTGGTGCTCCCACCATGCCTCTTTAGGCAAAGTCTCCCTTCTGGATATTCCATCAAAACAAAAAGGCTTGCAGTAAATTTCAAACCACACTACATCGAGACTGCTCTGCTTAATGCCAAAAATCATCATCACCACCCCATTTTTCCTATTTTTCTACATGGGGGTCAAGGTGTTTCTCTCAGTTCAATACCACGTTCCTACCTTCTTCGGAAGTCATTCCTTGACTTCTGCAGGTCTTCTCTCACACAATGCATCCATATCTTTGCTGGATGCCCTCATTTCCTCTTGCTTTTTCCTCTCTGTCTCAAATCTTTCTTCACCAAATTGTCTTCTTTTTTCCGAACATGTATCTAATCACAGTAGTCTATCCTCTCTGGCCTTCTCTGCAATTGGAGCTACTTGGACTTCTGATCTGATTTTATTTCTTCATCTATCTCACAGTGTGTATCTGACCAGCCATCTCAGGCACTTTATGTTTATCACTTATAGCTTCTTCGACTGCTATGCCTACACTGCCCAGGTGTGATGATCACACCATTATTTTGTACACCTTACTTTTCAGCTTCTTTGGCATTCCTCTGACACTCTTTGCCAGTAGACTGCAGTCCCTCTGATTCCAGCTTTGACTTCCTCACTCAGATTTCCTTTCTCCTCAACCACCCCTCTGAGATACTTGAAACTGGTATTCTGTTGTACTATTTTTTTTGCTTTCTGTCTCAGTTTTCTCAGTTTTCAGCCTCTTCTGATTTCCCCCATTTGCTGCCATTACAACTACCTTAATTGAACTCAGTTTCATCTGATGTGCCTTCAGTTTTGCATTCTATTCCACTATCATTTGCTGACGTTCTTCTTCAGAGACTGTCTGTAATGCCACATCATCTACATACTCCAGTTTTGTTAATCTTTCCCTCTGAGAGGCTTGCTAATGTAGTCCATTGCCAGTCTGAATAGCAGTGGACTCAGAGATTAACTTGATGCACACCTACTCTCACTGGGAACCCCAATTTAAGTCCAAATACTGTTCATACTTGTGTCATTGGCCTGCATTAATTCTACCAATGTTTCTGGGACTTTGAGCCATTGAAGGACTGCTCCCAGTTGTGAATGTCCCCTATGTTCTTCCACACTGGTAATGGAATGCTTATTCTTCAGTCATTTGTGGCATGCCTTTTTCTCCATACTGCTATGAGTATCCTTTGGAGCCATTTTTCTCCCTAACTCACCCAGCACCTTAATTATATCTGCTGTGATCTCATCTGACCCTGCTGCTTTCCCTGACTTCATTGGCGTTAGTGCTGTTCTTACTTCTTCTAGGGTGGGATCCTCCTCTTCTTTCATTGTAAGGTGTGTATGGGGCAGTACAGCTTCTGTAGGGTTTTCTTCATTTAGAAGCTGCTTTAACTACTCCTTCCATCTGCATTTGATGTCCTCTAGGCTGGTGAGCAGGTTGTTGATGGCATCCCTTATAAAGGGTGTCTGACTGTCCTATTTATCTTTCTGTCTTTGCCTTGCAACCTGATAGAGTTTCTTTGTGTCAACTGACAAGTCACTTTCCAGAAATATCTTAAGTGCCTCTGATGCCTTGTTCTTTGTTACTGCAACTGCTCTCTCAGCCTCTGTTAGCCAACCAGTATTCCTTCTTAGCCTGGTCCTTCTTTTCTTACTCTCACTTTTTCCTGCAATCCTTTTTTCTTTTAATGATTTCCTTGACTTTTGCATTCCACCACCAGCTTTCCTTATGCATATTTTTTCCACACCTGGTGCAACTACATGTCTGTTTTGTTGTCCTCACACATGCTTTTTTTGAGGAGCTGCCATTCCTCTTTAGCTTCACCTATTTCTGCTTCCTTCTGAAGTGCTAGAGCCCTGAGTGATTTCCTTAAACTCTTCTGCTTTCTCTCCAGTCAACTTCCAGGTCTTCAGCGTGGTCTCTTTTGACCTTAGAGCCTTCTCTGACCACTGCTTACAGCTGATTGTGGAAACCAGTGGTTTATGCTGTGGGCCAACTGTTTCGCTGGTGATGAGTTTGCAATTACTGGTTCTCCCTCAATGCATTTTCCTTACTAGGAGGACGTCTACCTGAGCCAGAAGTCTTAACAGTAGATTGCCATATTTTGTGGATCTCCTTTAACATGAACACATCCATGTCCATGCTTTAACAGAGACTTGGGTTCATTGTAAATACACTACTCCCTCTTTGTCTGGTTTCAGCACCTATCATACATTCAGACAAGCTATAAATCAAAGGAGAGTATCAGTTTTCTCTAGATAGATTCCCAGTGATGCTCAAAGTATTGAGCAGAAGCTTCTGCTGAATGAATGAAGATTGGCCAGTCCAATGCTTGTTGTTTCTCAGAGATGTAAATACAACAGCAGTAGAGGCGCCTCCACTGGAAATTCTAAGATGATGGCTGGAGACAGCCAAACTATTTCTACTACTGCAATAGCAGCACTTTCTGAACTTTCATTTAACATGGAATGATCTGTATCAGACTCAGACTCACATGGCCAAGGTGGAAAACAATTTTGAGGGTCAGAAAATAGGTGACAGAGCTGATGTCAAGGTACTTCTTGTCTCTAGAAAAAGCTACTCTTTGTACTTGGAGGATGCTTTTTTTTAAGAAATATATGTGAACTGCTTTGTATGCCATGTTTGTTTTGTGTTATGTAGCATGTAAATGGCACGATGTATGACCAATTAAATGTCTGGCAGATATCTTTGCTTTTCTTTAAGACTTGGCAGCTAAGCTGTGTGTGTGTGTGGGGGGGGTTGTGTCGTGGATGAATGGGATGGTATATGGAAAATATGCGCAATAAGTGCTCTAGAAATGTTATTTTCTGTAGAGGAAAATGCTAGAATGCAGTAACTTCTAATATATTTTTTTAAGACAAGAGAGTAATGAAGGTCACCATATTTTTTCATAATTTTTTTATAAAATTCTTAGCAAGGATTTAATATTTCTTGTTATCTGCTCTAGTATTTGTCTCTGCTTTGAATTATGTTGGACCACATGGGATAGGACTGAATGGGATTAACAAAGGTTCATAATATGCATAGAAATAGGTCTGGCCAAATGGGAGGGTTATAAAATTTCTTAAGTAAATAGAATTTATTGCTATGTGATATGTCTAGTGGCTGTATGTGTAAATGAAAGGAGGAACCACAAACTGAGATGCAATTTGGAAGGAGGAGTGGATTATGGTAAGCCGGAGGGAAAGCTGATGTGAAGATGTTGGGATGGAAATTGAATCACCAGCTGAGGAATATATGGGTGAGTGGTTAAGCATGAGTTAAAAATGTAGATCTGTAAAGAATGATGAAATAAGAATGATATGTTGGGCATGTTATACTAAGTTTTATAAAAGAATACCAAATATTAGAACTGACTTGGAGGAATGAGAAAGTCTAGGATTACCAGAAGAAAAGTTGGAGAAGCTGAACAGACCAACTGGGGAAGGTAAGGACATAGTAATAATATGACATGTGTGGAAGGGAAATGGGTCAGTTGGCCTCCTGATTGAGTTTTGCAGGGTGGTGATGAGACTTGAGCTGGGTGGACAACTCACACCTCCCAGACTTATATATACCTACTCCAAGAATATACAACAATGGACAAATGAGAAAACCCCAGTCTTTGAAAATAATTTCAGTGAAATGTATTTAGACTATTGCCATTCTCTTAAATGGCACTCGATCACATTGCACAATCTAATTAAATGAAACATTAGTATAGAAGTCATTACAGAAAAGTATGACAGAAATGTTTACAATAATTTTTTCAAAAAAGGAAGCAGATCCTGAAAGCTTCCATTCCCATATTACTTTTAATTGTAGCTGTGCAATATTTTACAAAGGTGATACTAGAAAGGGTATTGCCATAGATGGCAAGATGAGCTCAAGTAGATTTTGTTAAAAATAAGTCATCAGTGGATCACTGTAGAATGTTACTCATATTTGTGATGTGGGCTGAAAAAACCTTCAAACCTTCAACCTTCAAACACTGGACCCCACCCAGTTTGGGTTCGTGAACGGCCGAACTTGTCTCCTGAACCTGATTGACTTCTTTGAATCAGTCTCCAGAGCTGTGGATGAGGGTAAGGCGGTCCACACAGCCAATCTGGACCTCGCCAAGGCCTTCAACACCATCCCCCACTCTGGAATCATAGATAAACTTACTAGGTTGGGCATAAATCCCTATGTCACTCGATGGGTTGCCAACTGGCTTACTGACAGAACCCAGACTGTAAAAGTAGCCGACGAGTGACAAGTGAAGTACCTCAGGCTTCAGTCCCAGGACTGCTCTTGTTTGGCAGTTACTTCTCTGAAGTACAGGCCAACACTAAGGGTCTCTGGCTAACAAAGGTCGCAGATGACTGCAAACTGAAAGCCATTATTTAATTCCCAAATTATGTGGATATTCTACAAAAGGTCCTTACAGAAACAGATGCTTGGTGCCAGAGCCATGGGCTCAAGCTTAATGCCAAGAAATGTATAGTTATCCCCTTTGGGAAAAAACATGTACCCATGAATTAACACACAGGTGGCAGTACACTAAACACCAAAAGTGTGATGAGAGACTTAGGGACACAGGTGGACAGTGGTCTCACCTTTGATAACCACATCGCCACAACAGTCAGGAAATCCTATTATGAGGCACACCTCATCAATAAGGGCTTTTCATCCAGAAAGAAGGAGGTCATTGTCCCACTGTATTCATCCCTCATTAGACCCATTATAGAGTACAACACCCCGTTTGGTATGTCCCTCAAAAGACATATGCAACAGCTGGAAAGGCCGCAGAAATACCTCACTAAAGGAATCACAGGCCTAAAGCAGATGTCCTATGCTGGCCATCTAAAAAACTTCCAGCTATACTCTGTGGCATATAGTCTACTCAGAGGTGATCTCTGATTAACATACAAGGCCATGTCAAACCCTGAGCTGTTGGACATGCTCCACTTAAAAAAATCCCAATCCCTCAGATCCACACGCTCCAGGTATCTAAACCTTGTCATCACAATGAACAAAACATGCTGGAGGCTGGAGGAATAGGTTCCTGACCCAGAGACTCCCCATACTCTGGAATAGACTGCCTATATATGTCAAGCAGAGCGTCTCTTTGGCCCTCTTCAAAAGGAACCTTGACGGTTGGATGGGAGATAGGAAATTCACCCTGGGGATCACGTCGGTCGCCTGCTAGATAGAGGTCCAGAGAAGTAAATATTGTGGGAAGAAATATCTGAGGAATTGTTTGGCTAGGCTTGTATAGGCGCTAGGGCTGATAGCCTAGTACCAACCTATGCACCTATAAAAAGGGAAAGGGTAAGCAAGAGTGGCCCCAGTGGACATCTCAAAATCATTTGATACTGCAAGTCTGGATGAATTTGCTCTCTACAGAGGAGCAAATAATATGGAAGAGGTACTTACTGAAGGTTGTTAGGACTTTATTCAGATTTTCTAGTATGAACACAGCTGTAAACAGGAGTACTTCAGGAAAAAATAATTTGCGAAGAGTGATGCATCAGGGATGCCAATTGTTTTCTATTTTATTTTGCTGGCTATTGAACAATTGATTCATAGCAATAAGGAGATTGTTTTCTTTTAGAGAAAGGGTTGAGGCTGCAATAATGAGTGTATCTGTTGATGCATTTTGTTGCTGTTAATATGGATTTACCACTATCGGAAGTGTTAAGGTGGTTTACTTATTTTGGGGAAGTAACAAGGCTTTAGTTTAATTTCAAGAAGTATTTGGTAATGATGGTGGGAAAGAGGGACAAAGCAGGGGTTACCAATTTTCACAGGAGAAGGCAATTGTTTGGACTTGTAAGTATACTAAGCACTTATAATGACAAAAATGGTGAGTTGGAAAGATCTAAGACGGTGAAAATATGTGATTGTTTTGTGTGGTGGGTGGACACCTTGGGTGAATAAGGGGAGATTGTAGGTAGATAGACTATGAAGAGGTTACAGAAGGCTGGACTTAAGAAGGTATGGAAATGTCAAAATGAACCAAAACTGAGGAGATATAACATGGAACATGTGAGATGGGTGATAGAGGTTAAACAGAGGCATAACTTCAGAGAAGCAGAAAAGGCAAATAACGGAGATGCAGAAAAAGTTAGAGAAAATAGTCAAAATAAATCAAAATGAGCTAGCAAGGTTTTTAGGATGGTAGAGGATGAAGCTAGGAGGAAGTTTACTATAATGGTAGAAACTTAGGATCAGAAGGGTTTAGAGTATGTAGAACAGATTGTGGATGAAAGAAGGGAAGACAAACTGAATGGCTTCCATTAGGTATGCAAATATTTTGCACTGAAACTAGGGACTGGCTGGTATATCAGGGAAGAAGTGAGGGTGGAAAAAGGAAGGGACAAGGAAGGTATGAGATGAAAAAGGAGCATGAACAGGTATTCTCTATGAATGCATAGATGGAAGATAAAAAGCAGGATTAGTAAAATATATAAAGATGTGGGATGAGAAGATTAAAGAAATCTTCAGGAGGTTGTGGAATAAATGAATGATGGAGGATGAGAGGTGGAAGGAAAATGCTGTATGTCAGGAATGTTTGGAGGTGCTTAGCAGACTGACTATAAAAGCAATTAATACATATGAGGTATGGAACCCTAAGGAAGTCATGGAAAGAGTTGCTGGGAGGTATCAGCTGATGCTGTAAGGCAGAAGTTGATTTTAAGTATAGATGGAAAGAGTGCCAGAATATGGTAGAAACTTGCAAAATGTTTAGGCTGTGTGGGTCTACAGTGTACAGAGATCACTTAAGAAGTGGCTGTATGTTTCTGGCATTTGGTCATGATATTAGTAATAAAAGAATGAAAGAAGCAATGGGAGTAGAAATCCAGTTAATGGCTGGAGTAATTTAAGATCAAGTTGTTAAGAATTGAAGTTATTGGACAATCTTCAGATGGGTAAACAGGAGGCATTAAATTGGGCTTTGAAATTCCTTAGGAGTTCAAGAGTTTAGAAATACGGTAGCAGATTAGGTGATAATGGTGATGGATGAGAATAAAATATAGGAAGGAAGAGCAATGAATGTGACAGGGTGGTGGCGATAATACTTCTGAAGTGACTAGTTTTATGGCAGGATGGAGGATGGAGATGAGTGAGGAGGATGTAGTATGAACAAAGGGACAGGGTTAGGGGCATGAAGGGTAGGGAGCCACAAATGGAAGGATGTGGGTTGATGGGAAAGTGGATAGAAAAGCTTGGTGTTGATGTACGGGATACCCACTGATACAAGCTGAAATCATTTTATGGGAAAATTGCTGTGAAAATGAAGGAATCAATGACAAGCAAAAAAGAATAACAAAAATATGGGAGGTTAAATGTATTGAAGACGTTGTGCCCTGTTAGTAAATATTGGGGACTAGACTGCTTTTAGTTTTGTTAAGTGTTGTTGCAATATACCTGATTCTATATGATTTTAGCAAAAACATTTCAAAACTGGGAATGGAGATGGACTTCTGATTGCATGCACGGAAGGGGTAAGTAACTTATCTGGCACCAATAATATATGGAATTGTACAGAGCTTTTTTTACTGTAAATATTAATAATTTTTCTGAACAATCTGTACAAAGGAGTTAGGAAAAAATGGATACCTTAGTAGCTCAACAGATAGCCACTTGAGTTTGGTGCTGGAAGATCAGAAGGCTGAGAGTTCTGTTCCCATTTCAGGTAGCTGGATTAAGCCTCCAGCACTGACATTGCAGTGCAGCATGGAGAGGATGGGAGCTGTCCTTCAGATGATATATTAAGCACAGGCCCCACTGGTCTGAGCTGATGGTAGCTCAGGTGGATGTAAAAAACATTTGTACATACTGAAAAGAATACAGGAAGTTCCCAGGTGTACTGGCCAAATATCACCTAGTCAGCATAAATACCACCATTTGTCTCCCTTGAAAAGGGGCCATTAGCCTAGGAGGATTAGCCCAGTCAACAAATCATAAATAAATAAATAAACCTAATTTAACAATGGAAGTATTTTACAGTATCATAACTTACTTTTCAGTAAAAATGCTGCTCAGGTAGGAACTGAACTAAATTTGTCTGTTGGCTGGAAATGGCTGTGCATCATTTTAAAAAGAGTTTTAGGGCAGGTATCATCCTTAATGTAATTAGATAGTACAGACTTGCTGGATTCAGTAACAGAGAGAGAGAGGAGCCTTAAATACTTCACAGTAAATTCACTCCATGTATGGAGAGAAAAGTATTTAGTAGATATTATAATGTCATCTTATTACATGACCATCAGTAAAGTGCAATTCGTCACCAGCATCAACCCCCCTGTTTCCCATTTTGTACATGGGGTTGGGGTATCACATCAACAGTGACCAATATGAAAAAAGTAAGACCTGTGACAATGTGATAAGGCACATAGATGTTCATAGGTTCATAGGTATGTGCTAGGCTAATGGCCCTGGAGTCTTAAAAACCTATCCCATAGAAGTGCCGTGGCATCATGTCGCCCGACATTAGTTCCCAGTGCCTCTATCAAGCAGAGCCACTGGAGTGATCCCTGGGGTGAGCTTTCTATTTCCCATCCACTTATCCAGATTTCTTTTGAAGAGGTCCAGTGAGGTGCTCTGTTTGACATGTATAGGAAGTCTATTCCAGGGCATGGGCAGTCTCTTGGCTATGAACCTGTCTATCTAGCATGTTCTGTTGATTACAGTAATGAGGTTGAGGTATCTGGAATGTGTGGTGTGGAGGGACTGGGATTTCTTGCCAAATGGGGCTTTATACTCAATGACTGGCCTAATGAGG
Organism: Protopterus annectens; assembly: GCF_019279795.1. Lineage (NCBI taxonomy): Eukaryota > Metazoa > Chordata > Ceratodontiformes > Protopteridae > Protopterus > Protopterus annectens. The sequence goes on along the minus strand of NC_056726.1, from coordinate 777,363,550 downwards.
GAAGAGTAGAACGAGATGATGACCTCTTTCTTCCTGGATGCAAAACCCTTGATAAAGAGATGTGCCACATAGAAGGACTTTCTGACCACAGTGGCAATGTGGTGATCGAAGGAGAGGTTGCTGTCAACCTGTGTCCCCAGATCTCTTATAACGCCGTCAGTGTTCAGTGGGCTCCCATCAATGTGGTAATTAGTAGGAACTGAGTTTTTCCCAAAGGGATGACACATTTTTTGGCATTAAGTTTAAGGCCATGGTTTCAGCACCAATCATTGATCTCAGTGAGGCCTTTCTGTAGGGTGTCTACATCACTTGATGAGTTAATAATGGCTCCCAGCTTGTAGTCATCTGCGAACATGGTCAGCCAAAGTCCCTCTGTGTTGGCCTGGACTTCTGAGAAGTAGATGCCAAACAGGAGAGGCCCCAGGACCAGTCCCTGTGGGACTCCACTCGTGACTGGTTGACAGTCTGACTTGGAGTCCACAACTTTCACACTGTGGGTTCTATCTGTGAGTCCATTTGCAATCCACCTAGTGATATAGGGATTACTGCCTAGTTTGGTGAGTTTATCAGTAATTCCTGAGTGGGGAATGGTATCAAAGGCCTTGGCCAGATCGAGGTAGGCTGTATGAACTGCCTTACCCTCATCCACAGCTCTGGTGACTGACTCAAAAAAGTCAACCAGGTTGAGCAGGCATGATTTACCTGTCACAAAACCAAACTGCGTGGGAGCTAGAGTTTGGAGATTCCCAATATCCTTGTTAATTAGGTCCATGATGATGCGCTCCATAGCCTTACATATCAGACTCTTCAGGCTAATGGGGAAATAATTCCCAAGGTCTGCATTCACTCCTCCTTTATGGAAAGGGATGACTGTAGCAGTGGGCCATTTGGTAGGGACAAAACCTGAGGTGAGGCTGTGATTGAACAGGGCACACAGATGTGGTGCCAGTTCACTTTGTAGTTCATGTAGAACACATCCAGGGATATTGTCAGGTCCTATGGAAGCTGTATTCTTGGCCTTGGACAATGCAGCTTTAACCTGTGCTGCAGTAATGCTGGGTGCCTGGCATTCCTTCAGTATTGTGAATGGTCCTTTGGGGGGGGAGGGGAGAGGTAAAGTTGGCACTGAATCTGTCGGCCAGTATGTTGGCAATATCTGTTGGCTCAGTATAGAAGGTACCATTGTGCAGTGACTCAGAGCAAACATGGGTATTGCCGTGGAGATTCTTGATATAACTATAGATGGCTTTATGGTTGTTTGTAGTGGCTGCCACAATTCTGCCTTCATAGCTGGCTTTAGAGGTTTTGATGATGGATCTCAACTTTTTGTTGAGCCTAATAAGGGAGTTTTTCCAGTCTTGGGGCTTCATTTTTTTCTGCAGCAGTTTCTTCCTTCTGTTATAGAGTTTATTAATGGCAGGGGACCACCAGATTGATTTCCTTTTTTTTGGAGGAAAGCATCTTGGATCTGTTGATTATGGCTAGTTCCATGCATTTATGTATGTCTTCATACAGTGCTTTGGTGTATGATTCAGCAGTCATGCATCTATTTTCCATTGACATGGGTGCTCTGAAGTTAGCCACCTCTGTTTTTAAGAGCCCAAAGTCAGCTCTGGAGAAGTTTATCATGGTGGTTACCTTAGCGGGGGGTGTGGGAGAGATGTGGATTAGTTTGTGGTCGGATCTAACCAGGGAGGAGTTGACTATTGGTATAGAGCAATGACTGCCCATGTTAGTAATAACCAGGTCAAGGATGTTGCTTCCCGTAGTGGGGATAAGAATGAGCTGGTCCAGGGCACTGGAAATGATGAATTCCAGGAAGCATTGGGCCAGTGTATTGGTGCATGAGTAGTTTCCCAGTTGATGGAGGGGTAGATGACGTCACCTGGTATGAGAGTGTTGGATTGGACCCAAATCGTTTCCAGGGTGCTTAGGAATGTGGAGTGAGAGTCTTGGGACATGGCTGGGGACCTATAGTAGGCTACGACCTGAATTGTCGTCTTACCCAATATTAGTTGTACCTGAAGTATCTCAGATGTGTTATGCTTGGCTACTAGTCTGGAGGTGTGCATATGATTTATGAATATGGAGATGCCATCTCCTTTGGAGCTTTGGTCCATGTTCTGGGGCTGAACTGTGTGGAATGAGTCATAGCCTGGTAGCGCAGCGGTGCTTTCTGTTGCTTTAAACCAGGTCTCTGTTACAGCACAAATGTCAATGTTCTCCATTTTGAGGAGTGCTTCAAGCAAGTGCATCTTGAGATTTAGACTTCTAGCATTGTGCAGCATGACCCTCAGATTGCATTTATTTATAGCTGTTATGGTGGTAATTTGGTCTTTAGAACATTGCCTAAAAAGGCACTATATGGGTGGCAAGAGCCTTAGCCAGTATCCGGAAACCCAGGGGTGACAGATGCAGGCCATCTCTGGCAAATCACTGAGGTCTAAAAAAAGTCCAAAACATACACTGTTAAGCAGTAGGAAACACTTTCAATCAGTCAAATTATTCAGTCCAAGCTGTTTTTATTCTTCCAACATACAAAGAGACAGATTGAGCACTTTCATCCCCTAAACTGGGAACTTCAGAGAATCTAACTGCACTCCATAGTACAGCCTTTAAATACTGTTAAAAATGAGTGATGTCATCACCCTTCACAATCCTTTAAAGATACAACTACCTTAATGCTCAAATGAAATGCACTACAAACACCTTTAAACACAAGAATATTTTAACAAACATCATTTATAAAAAAATAACTTTTTAAATTCCAAGACATTCATCAAATGTAAACTTAAAAATTGTTTAAGATAAAAAATCAACCTCATTTATCCATTGACTTGCTTTAAAACATATATATATATATATATATATATATATATATATATATATATATATATATATATATATACTGAGTGCTTTCCTCACTAATATTGGTTTTAAGGATTCTTACATTTGCAGATATGAGACAATATCAGGAATTATACTCTCAATTTAAAATAGATATGGATAGACATGAACGCGAATTAAAGACACGTAAGATGAAGAAGTATACTAGAGACATGAATGATTATAAAAACAACGTGGTGTATTCTTGGAAACAGTTGAAAAGGGGTGTACGCTTTGAATCTAAGAAAACTGGGTCTACAAAACGTAAAAGGGTTAGACCCATTTTGAAACATCCACAAACCATTGAAATGACTGATTTTTCATCAAGTCTTTCTAATACCGACACCGATAACGATGCAGGGGACACAGAGCAGCACAGCTCACCGGTGAGAAAGAAGCCCAATACCCCTTTAGGCGGGGCGGCCGCAAACATCGGCGGAGAGGAAATACAGCAGCTGTTCCTGTCCAAACTACAAGCAGAGATGATGTAGCCATGTTGGATGTTAATGGGGACATTGATAATATTGATGTGAATAATTTGATTGTCAACCTCTCAAAATATACCTTTGATGAAAGTCAAATTAAACTGCTGAATAAAGGGTTGGGCTATGTGCCATCATTTTATGTCTCCCATTTTGATGTGATTAAGGATGTAAAGCAATTTACTAGAAGTTTAAATTTAAAGTATTATTTTGCACACCAGGTACAAAGCTCTAATAACAGTATGGATGAGAATTTTCATTTTAGAAAATCTGATTTTCAGCCTCCATACAATCCTGTAGTAAAAACATTTGAAAACCTGGTAATGCAAGATTTACAGACTCACCGTGCCAGTATATTTGTTAATCATACTAGGAATCTTAATAGTGATGAGTACGAGGCTTTGCAATCTTTGATTAAAAATAAAGACATCATCATAGTGGGGGCTGATAAGGGGGGAGCCACGGTGATTTGGGATAGGAATGAGTACACTCAGGAGGCTTTTAAACAGCTTAATGATTCCGTCTCATATATCAAACTCCCAATAGATCCAACACTTGATTTCAAAAGTACAATAGATAGGTATTTAAGTAGAGCTTTAAAAAGAGGTATTATAACTGATGACTTATATAAACAACTGAGAGTAGACATACCTAAGCACCAATATTTTTATCTTGTCCCAAAGATACATAAAACCTTGGTTGGTACCCCTGGTAGACCAATAGTGGCAGGCAGGGGCTCATTGACTGAACCACTTTCCGAGTACCTGGAATACAGGTTAAAGCCACTTTTGAACCAGGTTAGGGCACGTATCAAAGATACCACTCAATTCCTATCTTTAATGGGGGACTTACAAGTACCGGTACAAGCCTATTTAGGGACCCTGGATGTACAGTCTCTATATACCAGCATCCCACATCAGGGTGGTATTAGAGCTGTACAGTACTGGTTGTTGCAAGCTGGTGTTTATACCAGGGAAGATATGGATTTCATTATTAATATCTTAACTTTGGTATTAGAACATAATGTCTTCAGTTTTCAGGGTCAATGGTATCTCCAAAGCAAAGGAACAGCTATGGGGGCGACTTTTGCTCCTACATATGCTGATTTGTTTATGGGCTTTTTTGAGGCCCAATATATTTATCAGGTTGACTTTGCTTTTAAGAAACAACTCCTGATGTGGAGGAGATACCTAGATGACTGCTGGGTTGTATGGAATGGGACTGAAGGGGAATGGAATGACTTTGTCCGATATCTTAATAAGAATATATTTGGGATAAATTTCACAGGTAAAATACACCTGTTTACAGTTGATTTCCTTGATGTGCATGTCACTAAAACATTAGATGGCACAATAGCAACAACTATACATAGGAAACCATTCTCAAAAAATTCTTTATTATTGGCCAATAGTTGTCATCCTTCACATATTATTAATAACATCCCCACAGCCCAATTCCAACGAATAAGAAGAATTTGTTCTTCTGATGAAGAATATGATTGTCAAGCAGCAGTCTTAAAACAGAGATTCCTGGACCGTGGATATCATGAATCAAAGTTGAATACAGCTTATTCAAAAAGTAGAGAGTTGAATAGAACAGTGTTGTTGGAATCCAAACATGATGACACTATCCATGGTAAACCTGTGGTGAGATTTATTACCAGCTATGGGAGTAATACCTTTAAGATTAAAGAAATTATTTCCAAATATTGGAATATATTCAATAGTGACCCCTTTTTTTCTAATATAATATCAGCCAAATGTAATTTTGGCTATAGACGGGGTAAGACCCTGGGGCATTGTTTCTCAGGTTTTAAGAATGAAGTTCCAAGTCACAAACAGATGTCAGTAGGACGCCCAGGTTGTACATTTTGTGGCAATTGTAGATATTGCAAATTAGTGTCAAAAACTACTTCCTTTACATCGATAAACACCAGTAAAGTTTACGACATTAGACACCATATTAAATGCACTAGTTCTTGGGTCATTTATATGGCTGTTTGCAAATGCGGTGCATTCTATGTTGGACAAACATCTTGTAGTTTTAAACAAAGAATTGCACTTCACATTAGTGATATCAAATGCAAAAGAGAAAGGAGTGCTTTATACAAACACACTATACAACATGTGGCTTCCCATTTCATTTTTGTAGGGATTGATACGTTAAAAACAAATGTAGCTAATGAAGCTTTACGACATCAGCTTCTAACAAACATGGAATGCAGGTGGATTGTCAACCTTGGAGCATTATTTAAACCAGGGCTCAATGAACATTGGTAAGCATAGGAGTTACAATGCACATATATATGTGTATATATTTTCATATATATATATATATTGATTTGTGTGTACATATATATGTGTTTATAGGTACAAGTTTGTGTGGTCCTATGTATATGGTTACATGCTGCTGAGTAAATGTATATAATAGATATTTGACATTAGTACAATAAGGGCTTTTGGTTTTGTGTAAATATGATGTGTATTATTTTTAAGTCACATTACTAGTTTTTTGCATAAATGGTTAAGTAAAGGGTTACACAATTACATGCATATGTATTTTATAAAAAAAACGGAGTTGGTAATTCCTGTTTAAAATATGTGTTTTACTATATGTATGTGATTGCCGTATCATAGATACACTGTGGAACATTAGTAGGAGGCGGGGTATATCCCTGCTATAAATATACGTGTTGATGCGTTATTCTGCACTCACTGATGACGCTCTTAGTAGCGAAACCGGTTTGGGGAATGTGCACTACTAAATAAAAGCTTATATCTAAGCTACGTGCTGCTCGTGTCTCCTGTTTTGTGCTGGAACTGTTTTTGGTGTTTCTTATATATATATATATATATATATATATATATATATATATATATATATATATACTGAGTGCTTTCCTCACTAATATTGGTTTTAAGGATACCATTTCATTAGGACCTGGTGCATGGGTTGCAGCTGGTTTTATTTGCCACTTAATTTCCCTTTCCTCTATATAATTCCTGTAATCTCCCCTCTAGAATTTGGTCTTACTCACTCCACAATACCAAATAAAAACTGAACAAAAATTTGCACATACTAATGAATGTTTATATAGGGCATTATTTATATTTCTTGTAGCAATCTGGTACTGCTGCGTGTATATTCTGTCCCTAAGACGCATTTCTGTCTTGCCTATGTAGTAAGCTGGGCAGGTTTGACAAGCTGCCAGATATATCACCCCTGATGTTTGACAATTTCCTTCTTTTTTCAAAGAAAACCTTAGACTTCAAAAATGCTTTTGCACCACATCTTGTTGTATCACTATTGCCTTCCTTTCCTTTCCTTTATATATATATATATATATATATATATATATATATATATATATATATATATATATATATTTCCTGAGTATAAGTGAAGCCCCCACATACAGACTAAGATACACGCACTTAAGGAGGTAGCTCTCACAGAATCTAATATTGGTTTTAAGGATACCATTTCATTAGGACCTGTGCATGGGTTGGCAGCAATAAATGGTTTTTATTTGCCACTTAATTTCCCTTTCCTCTATATAATTCCTGTAATCTCCCCTCTAGAATTTGGTCTTACTCGCTCCACAATACCAAATAAAAACTGAACAAAAATTTGCACATACTAATGAATGTTTATATAGGGCATTATTTATATTTCTTGTAGCAATCTGGTACTGCTGCGTGTATATTCTGTCCCTAAGACGCATTTCTGTCTTGCCTATGTAGTAAGCTGGGCAGGTTTGACAAGCTGCCAGATATATCACCCCTGATGTTTGACAATTTCCTTTTTCAAAGAAAACCTTAGACTTCAAAATGTTTTGCACCACATCTTGTTGTATCACTATTACCCCCTACCTGACTTTTGTTAGTAAGTTCAAATGCCCCTTTTAAATTGAGCCCAGTTTTGTATACAAAAGTGGGTTCCTTCCCAACAACTGAAAATATTCTATGGTTATTTTTAAGAATGGACCAATTGTTCTCAACAATCGTTTTCACTTGTTTGACTTGTCCACAAAAAGGAATAACCATAGCCCTATGTAATTGTTTCTCCTCCAAATTTTCTTTTTCCTGTAGTACATAACCTTACAGTGGTTTAAATTTTTTACCACACTCACTTTTAACATATTCTATATTTTTCTCCACTATGTTAGCTGGATACCCTCTTTCATAAAATAGTTGTGCTACGTTTTGTAACTCTCTATCAACGTCTCCCTCATCAGAAGTCATATGGGCAACTCTAACTAGTTGACCTTTGACTATATTATTTTTTTGATGGTGGGGGGTGATTACTAGTATATTCTAAATAGGAATTACTAGATGTGGGTTTTATATAAACATTGGATTTAAATTCTTTACTGTTTTTTTTGTATAAATGTATCAAAGTAGTTAATACTGTCTACACTACTGGTGTATGTGAATTTCAAAAAACTAGATGAATTGTTTAAAAATTCCACAAATTTTCTCTTATTTTCTTCCGTTCCTGTCCACAAAATGAATGCATCATCGAAAAAATGCATGTACATTTTAATATATCTAAGCCACTCACTAGGGAAAATTGTAGTTTCTTCCCATTCTAAAAGCACCATATTAGCATGATGTCCCCATCGCTACATCCTTATTCTGTTTAAACTATTCTCCCTCATAGTAAATGTAATTATAATCTAATACAAGTTCCATAAATTCAGGAATCAAACATTTTATCGTCAGAAAAGTCCATATGTTTTTTCATACTTTCTATAAAGAACTCTATCCCTTCACTTTTTGGAATGGATGTATATAAGTCCACTATATCCACCGTAAGAAAGGAAATGTTTTCTTCTCAGATATTATTTTTTAGCCTACCCAGGAAGTCCCAAGAATCTTTCAAAAGGTGGTCTACCTTGTTGTAAACACATTTAAGCCACTTGTCTATTACCACCCAAAAAGGGTAGGTTTTAGTACCTTGTCCTGCCACTATGGGCCTAAACTTAAGATGTTCCAAACCTTTATGAGATTTGGGAATCCCAAGAATAGTGGCTGTCACTGGATGTCTAACTTTTAAAAAAATTGTAAATCTCTGGTGAAATTCTTTCATCTATCAAATATTCTTCCAAATAATAGTCAATGCGGTGATGTGCTATATTTATTTCATTAAGGGAGGCATTAGAATATGTTTCGATGTCATAAAGCATCTCAACTATTTTCTGAGAAAATCACTGAGGTCTGTCAATCTTGTCATCCCAAGCAGACAGATACTGGATCCCCTTAGAATGACACCAGAAACGTAACCAATTGTTGACATCAATCATTTTCTGCTTGTACTGCGGTATCAATCTGGGTGATGGTAGGATGCTGCTCAAGGCTAGGGTCATGTCTGTTTTTATGTAGTCCAGGGAGGTGGATCCCGGGTCATTCACACCTACATGGACAGTGACAGAGTCATACTTGTACTTGTGGAATGACCTGAGTGTGTGTGTTATGTGTTGGATTCTGGCACCTCATAGACAGCTGACTGTTACCTTCTCCTTGTTCAACCTAGTGAGTGGGACATCAGTGTTTCTCACTTTTGAGTCACCTATGATTAGTGTATTGGGCAAGCTGTTTTGCCTTAGGGACATAGGTTGAGGGGCAGACTGTGTAGGTGAGCTATGTGTCTTGTGGTTTGTGCTGTGTTGTGGTGGTCGAGTGCATTTCTGCCTTGGAAGTCTCTGCTGTTTGGGTCGATTTCTATTGAGTGCCTCTGCGAAGGTGGGTGTGTGGTTTGTATTTTTATGTGAGAGCTGTGATGGTAGGTGTTCTGGAGGGCTATGTGTTGCATATGGTGTGGTTCAGGTGTTGACCTTCTCCTCTTGACCAGCTATTCCAGTCTTGGCTTGAAAGAGCATGGCTTCCAGTTTGGATATATAAGTGCATCGCTCACAAGTGTGAGTGTTGGGAGGTAAGAGGAAAGGGTTGTCTGTTTACATGAGACAGTTGGTACACTGCCTCAGAATGCCCAGGTTCACCTGGTTAATAGGAGAAAGTACAGGGAACCGACCTTTAGACATGCCAGGAGGGATGGTCATTATTACTAAGTACTGGAGCTGTTTCCTTATAGGTTCATAGGTTCATACTAGGCTATCTGCCCTAGGGCATTTATAAGCCTAGCCAGAGTGTGTTTGGCTTTCGCCACCCATTTTAAATGAATTTTGCTATGCTCTTTTTCGAGGTTAGTATACTGTGCCTCTGTCTAACAGTGACACAGAAGTGATACCCGGGGTATATTCGTTTTACAGGAAAAATGTCATTGAAGGTGTCTAAGTCTGTATAGAGCACTGTCAAACACTTGAGGGGAAACTAATACATAGACCCTGAAAATTTAAGGATGATGTATTTAGGCATATATTCTGAAGTTAGAAAGAAATCATAGGTTCATAGGTTCATAGGTTCATAGGTTCACAGGTAGGTACTAGGCTATCTGCCCGAAGGCATTTATAAGCCTAGTCAGAATATGTTGGCTTTCGCCGCCCCCTTAGATTAGTTCCCTGTGCCTCTGTCCAGCAGAGCCACTGAAGTGATCCCCGAGGTAAACTTTCTGTTTCCCATCCACTCGTCAAGGTTTCTCTTGAAGAGTGTTAGTGAGGAGCTCTGCCTAATGTAGATTGGGATTTTGTTCCAAAGCATGGGAAGTCTCTGGGACAGGAATGTATCCCTCCAGCATGTTCTATTTATTGCTGTGGTGAGGTTTAGATCCCTAGATCATGTGGCTTGAGGAGATAAGGGTTTCTTTAGGTGGAGCATGTCCATCAAATCTGGGTTGGACATGGCCTTGTATGTCAGGCAGTGATCACCTCTGAGTAGGCGGTATGCAACCGAGTACAGCTGGAGTTTCTTCAGTCGAGCTGCATAGGGCATCTGTTTGAGGCCAGTGATCCTCTTGGTGAGGTACTTCTGTGGTCTTTCCAGCTGTTGCAGGTGTCTTGTAAGGTACATCCCAAATGGGGCATTGTACTCTATGATGGGTCTGATGAGTGATGAGTAGAAGGGCACAATGACCTCTTTTGATCTGGATGCGAACCCTTTTGTGATTAGGTGTGCCACGTAGAAGGATTTTCTAACCACTTTGACAATATGATTATCAAAGGTGAGATTACTATCTACTTGGGTCCCCAGATCCCTTATTACATCTTCCGTATTTAGGGAACTACCACCTATGTGGTATTTTGTGGGTACTTTGTTTTTTCCAAAGGGGATGACTATGCACTTTTTGGCATTTAGCTTGAGGCCATGATTTTGACACCAGGTATCCATCTCAGTGAGACCTTTTTGGAGGATGTCTGTGTCAGCTGGAGAGTCAATTATGGCCCCCAGTTTGCAGTCATCTGTGAACTTGGTCAGCCATAGTCCTCCTGTGCTTGCCTGTACCTCTGAGAAGCATATGCCAAACAGGAGGGGTCCTAGGACTGAGCCCTTGGGAATGCCACTTGTAACTGGTTTAGAGTTGGACCTAGCTCCCACAACTCTCACCATGTAGGTTCTGTCCGTGAGCCAGTTGGCAACCCATCTTGTGATGTATGGGTTTATGTTCAGGCTGGTGAGCTTGTCCATAATACCAGAATGGGGAATGGTGTCAAAGGCCTTAGCGAGGTCTAGGTAAGCTGTGTGTACCACCTTTCCCTCATCTATAGCCTTGGTAACTGTCTTGAAGAAGTCCACAATGTTTAGGAGGCATGATCTGCCCTTAACAAAGCCAAACTGGGTAGGGTCCAGTGTTTGAAGGTCCTCAATGTCTCTGTTAATGAGTTCCATGATGATGCGCTCCATAGCCTTGCAGACCAAGCTAGGCAGGCTTATAGGGTGATAGTTCCCAGGGTCTGTTGTGTTTCCACCTTTGTGGAGCAGAATAACCATTGCTGTGCGCCACTCTATGGGTACATAGCCTGTGGAGAGGCTGAGTTTGAACAGTGTGTTTAGGTGAGGGGTTAGTTCATCTTTGAGCTCTTGTAGGACGCAGCCTGGAACACCGTCCGGTCCCATTGATGCTGTGTTTTTTGGCTTTGGAGAGGGCTGTTTTAACCTGAGTGTCTGTGATTTCAGGTTCTCTACATTCTTCTGGTATGGTTATGGGCCCTTTTGGGGGTGAGAGGGAGGTGAAGTTTGGGCTGAACCTGTCTGCCAGGATGTTGGAGATATCGGTTGGCTCAGTGTATTTTGTGCCATTCTGCATGAACTCCAACCAGATCTGAGCATTGCCACTTAGATTCTTGACATAGCTAAAGAATGCCTTGTGGTTATCTTTGGAGTCCTTGGCAATTTTTCTTTCAAAGCTCGCCTTGGATGATTTTATGAGGGATCGTAGTTTCTTGCTGATACTGATCAGGGATGTCTTCCCTTCTTGGGATTTTACTCTTTTCTGTACTAATTTCCTCCTTCTATTGTATAGCTTGTTTATGGCAGGAGTCCACCAGACTGGTTTCCTTTTCTTGGAGAAGTGAGTCTTGGTTTTGCTTGGGATGGCACAAGCCATGCATTCTTGTAGGTGCCCATAGAATGCATTAGTAAAGGATTTTGCAGCTTGGACAGCGTTATCCTTCAGCAAGGAGGCTTTGAAACTTTCCACCTCAGTCTTAAGTAACGTAAAGTTTGCTTTTGAAAAGTTTTTCATGGTGGTTTTCTTGTCCCGGGGTGGAGGCGGAATGTGGATATCCAAAGTGATTTGTTTATGGTCAGATCTAACCAGCGAGGAGTTGACCTCCAGTGTGGAACACCAGTCACCCATGTTGGTGATGACCAGGGCCAATATGTTGCCACCTCTGGTGGGAGTGTTGACCAGTTGAACCAGGGAGTTTGATTTTATAAATTCTAGGAAATGTTGGACAAGGACGTTAGTACTTGAGTAGTTCTCCAAGCTAATGTTTGGGTAATTGAAATCACCCAATATTAGGGTGTTTGGTAGGACCTTTATGTTTCCCAGTGTTTCCAAAAATGCGGAATGGGGGTCCTGGGACATGGTGGGTGATCTGTAGCAAGCTACAATTTGAATTGCAGTTTTGCTTGTTGTTAGTTGCACGTGGATGATCTCTGAAGCATCGTGCTGTGCCACTAACCTGGAGGTGTGGGTATCCTTGATGAATATGGATACGCCCCCGCCTTTTGTATTTTGGTTTGGGTTCTGTGGCCAAAATGTATGGCATGAGTTGTAGCCTGGTAGGGCTGGGGTGATCTCTGGAGCCTTAAACCAGGTTTCTGTTACTGCACATATATCGATTTTCTCCATACTGAGGAATGCCTCGAGTGCATGCATTTTGAGGTTTAGACTTCTGGCATTGAGTAGCATTACCCTCAGTTTTTTGTTGCTTGTGCTATTTATGGTGGTGGGTTTGTCTTTTGAGCCTTGCCTAAAAAAGGCACTATGGGAGTGGCAACAGCCTTGGCCAGTATTCGAAAGCCTAAGGGTGACAGGTGCAAGCCGTCCTAGTGACAGCGTGGCTTGTCGAGCATGTCATCCCAGGAGGACAGACACTGGATCCCCTTTGAATGACACCAGAAACTTAGCCAATTATTGAAATTGAGAATGTTTTCTTTATATGTGATATCATTCTTGGTGAGGGCAGGATGCTACTCAGGCCAGGGTCATACCAGCCTGGGCTACGTGATCAGAGAGCTCTTCCATGTCTCTTTTCATGTAGTCCAGGGAGGTGCGGCTCAGGTCATTCACACGAACATGGACAATGACAAAGTCATATTTGTACTTGTTCTGGAGTGACCTGAGTGCTTGTGTTATGTGGCAGATCCTGGCACCCGACAGGCAGCTAACAGTAACCTTCTCCTTATTCAGCCTAGTGAGTGGGACGTCAGTGTGCCTGAGTATAGAGTCACCTATTACTAGTATTTTGGGTATGTTATTTTACCTTAAGGGCTGTGATTGCATGGCACACTGGTTTTGTGAAGTATGTGTTTCATGGTTTGTGTTGGGGGGTGGAGGTTGCTTGGATGTTTGCTTTGGAGGTCTCTGTTGGTTTTGCAGGTTTTTATTTAGAGCGTCTGAGTATGTTTTCATGTATTTATGTGTGTTTTCAGTACTTACTGAAAAATGAAGAATTAGCTTGTCAAGAATGATAAAAAGAGGGGAGTCACACGAATGGCTACTGCCTGGCTACTACTGATGCTGGTCTCAGCACAGCTTCACTCTGGTGGGATACAATACTCCTTTGCTTCTTCACTCACCAGAAGCAAAAGGTTAGCACAAATTCCAAGAAGAGAAGCAGGCCACAGCCTGTTTGGTGATCCACAGTCTTGTCCCAGATGATGCAAGGGTCTGCAGGCTTGTAGACTTTTTCTGGTAGATGCCTCAAATAGCAACCAGACCAATCAGGTACATTAAGCACAGACACTCACTCTCCAACCAGAAAGAGTCAGGAATCAGTGCACTCTGCTCCTACTCTCACCGGGATCAGAAAATAAGCACAGATTACAAGCTGTCGCCTAGAAAGCAGTTATTAAGCTTTCTGGTGATCAGCATTCACCAGGAAATAATGTAACTGCACTCCTTCTCTTACCAGAAGAAAAACACAAGCACTAATCCCAAGATGACTACTGAGAGGCAGAATGTGGGCTCTCCAATAACTGGTGGTCTTGCAATAGATGCTTAAAGGTAAGATGAAAAAAAAAAGGTTTATCCTAAACACTGCACTGGGTACTAGAGGAGTTAGATGTGAAAATAGGTAACTTAAGTGTTACCTGCCTAAAAAGTTAAGTTTTAGTGGAGAGTCACTATTTTTAAAACAGCAAGATAGATTGAAAGGGGGTGGTCACTTTTGCATTCTGGTACTAAGGAATACAGTAGGATGGCCAATAAATTTAAATAGTTGAAGGGGAGTGATTTCACAAAATGATAATTTTGTGCTTACTCATCAGCCAGTAAAAGCAGAGAGGAAGTGAGATATGGTCAGATTAACATAAGGCAGGCAACTAGAAGGACAGTGGTGTTTAAGAAAACAATACTAACCAGGTGAAGGGTGGAAAAGATTTCTGTCTAACTCACAAGAGACAGAGCTGTAGTCTTTTTAAAGTTCTAATATGCAGTTAAAACCAGAATATAAGTAAAACACAGTGTAAAAGAAAACAAATCGCAGTATAGAAAACTGAAAAAGGCAATCAGGCAAAACAGAATACAACAAATAAAAAGCATTGTGTAGCAGACGTAACAATGTGCTAAGGCACATAGATGTTGGGTAGCAGATGTGTGACAATGTCATAAGGCACATAGATGTTGTGTAGCAGACGTGACAATGTGCTAAGGCACATAGATGTTGTGTAGCAGACGTGACAATGTGCTAAGGCACATAGATGTTGTGTAGCAGACGTGACAATGTGCTAAGGCACATAGATGTTGTGTAGCAGACGTGACAATGTGTAAGGCACATAGATGTTGTGTAGCAGACATGACAATGTGCTAAGGCACATAGATGTTGTGTAGCAGGGTGTTATGCCAAGTGAATTGCACTGCTTTTTCTTACATAACAGCAAAAACATGGCAAATTAGTAATCCTTGGTTGTACTCGAATGTGCCACATCTAGGGAATGCAGGAGTTGGTTTATATATAAAGTTAGAAAAGATCCGGACTCCGTACAAACAAACCGTCAGTCTTTATTACAAAATTAAATCCACCAGATTGAGCGCTTTCATCTGCCCTAAGCAGATTTCATCAGAATACTTAATATTCAGTGCCTCACAGTTTTATACTATTCTTAATTGTGTAATTATTCAATAATTAACAAATTAAATAAATCATTCAATAAAATTACATACATAATAATTACATCTGATGACTTGTCTGGACCAAATTTAACCCTTTGGTAGGTTGCTTTCCTTTCTCAAAACCTCCTATTAAAGTGCTACTGTGCATATTAATAACAATGAAATATATAGTTATATTAAAATATATTACTATTACTACATAAATTATTTATTATATTAATTTATATAAAATCAATACAATACATTTTACTAAAATTAAACTTAAACTAAATCACCTTGAACATATTTCTTGTAACTAAACTTTAGGTAACTGTGCTACTATGCAAATTTTATTATTACTAAAGAATGGATGTACAACAATTTTGAGGGGTTGGATAAAAATAAAAATAAATATTTAAAATAGATGTTTAAAATTTTCCATATGGGATATGAATTAGTGGAAGAAAATGTAGAAATATTAAAATATACAAAATTATATATGTATACATGTTGTAAAATTATTATGTTAAATGTTATACAAATATATATATAAATTTGATAGATATATAATATATGTTATGTATAGACATGTGGAAAATATATATGCATGTTAAAATATTGAAACTTTTACAGAGTTAAATAACAAAAGAAAATGCACTTATAACTTCAAATTGAGAGAAATATAACTTATTAATATACAATTTTTACAAATATAGTATACTAATATTATAAACACAGTTGTCAATAAATCAATACTTTAAAACAATACTTTAAAATTTTTATTACTAAACTATTAAACATTATATCTTCTATTTGAATATAGTTATATTAAGAGAACAAGTTTAAACTGAAGCAGCTTTATCAATCAATATAGCCTTAATATTGATATATTCGTTGAGACCTGGCATATAGTTTGATTTAAGTCTCAACTGCCACTTGATCTCTTTCACCAGTAAGTGGTTTTTTAAATCACCTCCTCTGGTATCCATTTTTCATTTTTAACTCTAGAATGGCAAACTTAAAATCTGTAAAAGCCAACACAATTTACGGAGAATGTTTATAGAGGGGCACTGTGCTCTCCTTTTTTACCTTAATATCATTAATGTGCTCCATACACTCTCTCCTTTAGTGCCCTCTCGGTTTTGCCTACATAGAAGGAGAGGGTACATGTAGTACAAGGTGGCTAAGTAAACTAGCATCTTACTATTACAGTTGCCTTTATGCAAGAGGTTACCTTACTCTTAAGACCATTGGTCAGTATTATGCTCTCAGCCTGGTTAATGTATTTACATTGTAGGCATAACTGCCACACTTGAGTTGTACCCCTTTCTTGGCAACTTTTTATCAAAATTGCTTCTATCTCTCTCAAATAGCCTTTTGAAATTCATGCCAGTTTTATAAGTCAATAGTGGTTTATTCCCCACAATGTCATGAATTTCTTTATTGGTCTTTAAAATAGACCAATTTTCCTCTAAAATTCTAGTAAAAATATCTGAAAATTCATTATACTCTATAATACATGCTTTTGAGAAATCATTAGTATTGGTATTTGAATATTCTTTGTGGGTTAACTTTTGTCCTAGCAAGGGCTTATATTTCATACCCCATCCAGTATAAACCTCATCCAATATTTCACCAACTAATTCCCTAGGATAACCTCTTTCTAAAAATATTTTCATCAAGAATCTAAACTCATCCAATAAGTCATCCCGTTCAGAGGTCATTCTTGCAATCCTTACAGCCTGTCTTTTGATGACACTTCTCTTTTGGTGAAATGGGTGTAGGCTATTATAGTGTTTAGTAGGCATTAAGAATTGCACCACGTTTTCTTTACGAAAAACATTTGACTTGAAACCTTCTTCTTTTTACTGCCAAAATAATATCCAGGTAACTAATACTCTGGTCCTGGAACTTCATGGGTAAAACGACAAAAAATTATTAGTAGTCCCATTAATGTATTTCATAAATTCCTCCAAACTTGTTTTCACCGCTTGATCATCCTCCCAAATAAGGGACTTATGTCGTCCCAGAAACCTGGAGGTAGTATACCTTTTAATGGCCCTTTTTTCCTAAATGTACTTGGGAAAAATATATTTTCTCCTCCCAAACCAAGAGGAGGACAAGATTTGCATATATGGGGAGCACAAGCTGCCCCCCACTAGCTACTCCAGTCAATTGCCTATAATATTTTCCCAAGAAGGTTATAAAATTATTGTCCAATACTGTTTCTGCCATTTCCAATAATAATAATTTAGTATCTGTGGGAGCCTCTAAATATTTGTAAACAACATTCTCAAAATATTCAAATCCTTCAACCCTGGGAATGCAAGTAAAAAGATCCCTGACGTCCATAGTGACCAATTTACAAGTATCAGACCAAGTCTCCTTTTTAATTTTACCCAAGAAATCCCATGAGTCCTGAACTAAATGTTCCTGCTCTTTTACTACATTTTTTAATGTTTGGTCAATAAAGACAGCCAAGGGATGTGTCTTGTGAACTTTTTACGCTGAGACAATGGGGACTGGAAGGGAGGTTTCAATATATTTTTGTGAATTTTAGGGATTCCAAAAATTGGGATATACGATGGATGCTTTTTGTTTTAAAAAATTATAAATCCCAATTTCTATCCTATTTTCTGTAAGATATTCTTCCAATAATTAATCTATCCTATAAGCTGCTTGGATCTCATTAAATGAAACGGCTGGCAGGTTTCCTTGTCAATCAACATGTTAAGCAATACTTCATTGTATGCTTCCTGCTCTTATAAAAATAACCACACCCTCCTTTTACATCCGGGAGTTTATGCATAAACTCCAAATCAACATTTTCCCTATAGGGAATTAAGAAAGTTTAATTTACGGTTTGCTTTAAATTATTATTTGTAAGCGACGCTTTTCTGATTTTGACTATAAGTCTCATAAACTTCCTTGAGTCTGCTATATTCTCAAACATATTAATAACCCGGATGTAGTGGGGGTTATAAATACTACTCACTTTTTAAATTTTGAGAGGTAGTAACTTCTTATTGCTCCTATGAAGTGTTACAGTTACCTGTAAGCTTCCATTATTTTTATTAAATTGTATAGCTTGTTTATGGCAGGAGTCCACCAGACTGGTTTCCTTTTCTTGGAGGAGTGAGTCTTGGTTTTGCTTGGGATGGCACAAGCCATGCATTCTTGTAGGTGCCCATAGAATGCATTAGTAAAGGATTTTGCAGCTTGGACAGCGTTATCCTTCAGCAAGGAGGCTTTGAAACTTTCCACCTCAGTCTTAAGTAACGTAAAGTTTGCTTTTGAAAAGTTTTTCATGGTGGTTTTCTTGTCCCGGGGTGGAGGCGGAATGTGGATATCCAAAGTGATTTGTTTATGGTCAGATCTAACCAGCGAGGGGTTGACCTCCAGTGTGGAACACCAGTCACCCATGTTGGTGATGACCAGGGCCAATATGTTGCCACCTCTGATGGGAGTGTTGACCAGTTGCACCAGGGAGTTTGAGTTTATAAATTCTAGGAAATGTTGGACAAGGACGTTAGTACTTGAGTAGTTCTCCAAGTTAATGTTTGGGTAATTGAAATCACCCAATATTAGGGTGTTTGGTAGGACCTTTATGTTTCTCAGTGTTTCCAAAAATGCGGAATGGGGGTCCTGGGACATGGTGGGTGATCTGTAGCAAGCTACAATTTGAATTGCAGTTTTGCTTGTTGTTAGTTGCACGTGGATGATCTCTGAAGCATTGTGCTGTGCCACTAACCTGGAGGTGAGGGTATCCTTGATGAATATGGATACGCCCCCGCCTTTTGTATTTTGGTTTGGGTTCTGTGGCCAAAATGTATGGTATGAGTTGTAGCCTGGTAGGGCTGGGGTGATCTCTGGAGCCTTAAACCAGGTTTCTGTTACTGCACATATATCGATTTTCTCCATACTGAGGAGTGCCTCGAGTGCGTGCATTTTGAGGTTTAGACTTCTGGCATTGAGTAGCATTACCCTCAGTTTTTTGTTGCTTGTGCTATTTATGGTGGTGGGTTTGTCTTTTGAGCCTTGCCTAAAAAAGGCACTATGAGAGTGGCAACAGCCTTGGCCAGTATTCGAAAGCCTAAGGGTGAGAGGTGCAAGCCGTCTCTAGCGAAGCAGCGTGGCTTGTCGAGCATGTCATCCCAGGAGGACAGACACTGAATCCCCTTTGAATGACACCAGAAACTTAGCCAATTATTGAAATTGAGAATGTTTTCTTTATATGTGATATCATTCTTGGTGAGGGCAGGATGCTACTCAGGCCAGGGTCATACCAGCCTGGGCTACGTGATCAGAGAGCTCTTCCATGTCTCTTTTCATGTAGTCCAGGGAGGTGCGGCTCAGGTCATTCACATGAACATGGACAATGACAAAGTCATATTTGTACTTGTTCTGGAGTGACCTGAGTGCTTGTGTTATGTGGCAGATCCTGGCACCCGACAGGCAGCTAACAGTAACCTTCTCCTTATTCAGCCTAGTGAGTGGGACGTCAGTGTGCCTGACTATAGAGTCACCTATTACTAGTATTTTGGGTATGTTATTTTACCTTAAGGGCTGTGATTGCATGGCACACTGGTTTTGTGAAGTATGTGTTTCATGGTTTGTGTTGGGGGTGGAGGTTGCTTGGATGTTTGCTTTGGAGGTCTCTGTTGGTTTTGCAGATTTTTATTTAGAGCGTCCGAGTATGTTTTCATGTATTTATGTGTGTTTTCATGTATTTATGTGTGTTTTCAGTACTTACTGAAAAATGAAGAATTAGCTTGTCAAGAATGATAAAAAGAGGGGAGTCACACGAATGGCTACTGCCTGGCTACTACTAATGCTGGTCTCAGCACAGCTTCACTCTGGTGGGATACAATACTCCTTTGCTTCTTCGCTCACCAGAAGCAAAAGGTTAGCACAAATTCCAAGAAGAGAAGCAGGCCACAGCCTGTTTGGTGATCCACAGTCTTGTCCCAGATGATGCAAGGGTCTGCAGGCTTGTAGACTTTTTCTGGTAGATGCCTCGAATAGCAACCAGACCAATCAGGTACATTAAGCACAGACACTCACTCTCCAACCAGAAAGAGTCAGGAATCAGTGCACTCTGCTCCTACTCTCACCGGGATCAGAATATAAGCACAGATTACAAGCTGTCTCCTAGAAAGCAGTTATTAAGCTTTCCGGTGATCAGCATTCACCAGGAAATAATGTAACTGCACTCCTTCTCTTACCAGGAGAAAAACACAAGCACTAATCCCAAGATGACTACTGAGAGGCAGAATGTGGGCTCTCCAATAACTGGTGGTCTTGCAATAGATGCTTAAAGGTAAGATGAAAAAAAAAAGGTTTATCCTAAACACTGCACTGGGTACTAGAGGAGTTAGATGTGAAAATAGGTAACTTAAGTGTTACCTGCCTAAAAAGTTAAGTTTTAGTGGAGAGTCACTATTTTTAAAACAGCAAGATAGATTGAAAGGGGGTGGTCACTTTTGCATTCTGGTACTAAGGAATGCAGTAGGATGGCCAATAAATTTAAATAGTTGAAGGGGAGTGATTTCACAAAATGATAATTTTGTGCTTACTCACATCAGCCAGTAAAAGCAGAGAGGAAGTGAGATATATGGTCAGATTAACATAAGGGGCAGGCAACTAGAAGGACAGTGGTGTTTAAGAAAACAATACTAACCAGGTGAGAGGGTGGGAAAGATTTCTGTCTAACTCACAAGAGACAGAGCTGTAGTCTTTTTCAAGTTTTAATATGCAGTTAAAAGCAGAATACACGTAAAACACAGTGTAAAGAAAACAAATCACAGTATACAAAATAGAAAAAGGCAATAAAGTAATACAAAATACAACAAATAAAAAGCATTGTGTAGCAGACGTGACAATGTGATAAGGCACATAGATGTTGGGTAGCAGATGTGTGACAATGTCATAAGGCACATAGATGTTGTGTAGCAGACGTGACAATGTGCTAAGGCACATAGATGTTGTGTAGCAGACGTGACAATGTGCTAAGGCACATAGATGTTGTGTAGCAGACGTGACAATGTGCTAAGGCACATAGATGTTGTGTAGCAGACATGACAATGTGCTAAGGCACATAGATGTTGTGTAGCAGGGTGTTATGCCAAGTGAATTGCACTGCTTTTTCTTACATAACAGCAAAAACATGGCAAATTATTAATCCTTGGTTGTACTCGAATGTGCCACATCTAGGGAATGCAGGAGTTGGTTTATATATAAAGTTCATAGAAGCATAACACTGGAGGGTGACAGACAATGGCAGATTAAAATAGGGTCTATTCAGGTCACCACCCAATACACATAGTTCTAGGAGGGGACATGGTCAGCCACTCACTGTCTGTTTTTTTTCCCAGATAATCTGGCAATGGGATACACCCAGTTCTCCAGCTTTCACAGCTGAAAGCTTTTATGGAGGGTTTCTTCCTCTGAAACTTGCTACAGATAATTTTACCTCACATGGAGTGTTTTACTGCTTCAGCCATAAATACAAAGACAGTATCAGCATTCATTTCTGAAGCTGTAATATTCTCCCACTTTCAGAAATTAATTCCGGTTCTGCACTCTTGCAACACTGTAACCTATTGATCATGCCCCTTAACTTGCACCCAGGTAAGCCTCCCCGTTTGCCCCACTCTAGTCATGGCTCTGCTTCCATGTTTCCCAGGTCTGCAGGCAGTACATGTGTACTCAGCATCTGAGTGATGAGCAGTCCTGGAAAACCAGTAATGTTGTCCTGCCTATACCCACCCACTCGTGTAGCTGATTGGATCACCAGAGAATGCTGAGAAGCCCCTGAAGTTTAAACAATAGATTCAGAGTCGTGGGGCTTGGCATATGTTTTTTGCTATGGCAGGAGAAAAAAAATGTGATTTTTTTTTTTACTTAATTAGAGCTTGTTTCAAAGTTTCTTAACTGTCACTGGTTTTGCAAAGTATCCCTAATTTTAGTCTCTAATTTTGACATATATTTTTGTCTGCTGCATGCAAAATTTGTGGTTTTCTAGCTAAGCATTGAGAATTGCAGTCCTAAATAATAATGGACATTTGAGTTTCTGACTTCATGCCTATCAGAAAATGCATTCCAATGCAAAAACTATTAATCCAGCAACGAAGCAAATAACAGCAATATTTTTCCCTCATTATTTTTACTTTGTCCTTAATTGTTACACTAAGAGATTTAGATGTTTATTTTTATCAGAATCAGAGGAAAAGGTTTACAAAGCAAAATGGCTATAACTTCTGGGTAGGGTAAGGGCTGTTTGTGGATAAAAGTAATTTGCCCTCATCATCTGCTCAGTTTAAGCATGGACTAGCATGCATGTATGTGAACTGAGTTGGAAAAATGGGCTACTGTATGCCAATGCAAAAACTGTTATTATAGAAACTTTTGAAGTAAAACAGTCAGACTTAAAATCTGTTTCTGATTTTGAGCTTTTGTCCCTCATTATTTTGTTTTTTTTTTTGGTTTTGTCACTGATTCATCTGGATCTTATTCTCACCATAACACTAATACTTCTCACAATGATCTCCGAATAGCTAGGAACCCGCAATAGTTTTTGGTGCTGCTAGCTCTCTCTGCAGCAGGTGACGTTGTTGATCATGTCATCTTGACTAAATGTTTAAGGTCTTACTGTAACATTTCATTTATGGTTCTTGACTGGTTTACTTCTTACTTCTCAGGCCATGGGTTAGGGGGATTAATTCATGTTTGAACACCTCCATCTCCCCACACCCCAATGGAGTGTGGAGTACCACAAGGATTGATCATGGGTCCTCCTCTTTTCAAGGTGTTCATGCTTTTCTTGTGAAATTTGATTATAGAGGCTTGGCATACCCCCGTTATGTTGATGCCTGTCTTACCCATAGGGTGATATCATGGACATGTGTACCCGTGATAATGTCTTGGAAACCATAGTCATAATCAACAGAAGCTCAACAACAGCAAAACTGATACAGGGGAGCTGTTCATGTATTGTAATGCTCTTCTAATTATATCTTCAGTGGCAATAACAAACTAGAGTTTGTCAACAAAGTACATAATTTAGGCATGGCCTGGATGGCCAGCTGGTATTTTGTGACCAGGCATGAGCTACAATTAGGGCTTCCTTTTTCCACCTATACAACATTTCCAGGATCAAACACCTTATTCCTTAGGCTGACCTCCTGATAGTACTTCTTCCTCTTTTATCTTCTCACCTTTTACAATTACTTTGAACTGATTGACATTGAAACTGGCCATTTTCAGCTTCTGTAGAACAATGCAGCTAGGCTATTTACTGGTATTTCTTGTTACTAATATATTACACAGAACGCATTGGTTCCCCTCTTCTTTCACATTGTATATATAATTATTTATTTACTTAAAACGACACACCACACGAAAACTAGATAACTGACAAGTCAGAAAATGACTGGATAGACAAACCACAAGAGCCAAAGTGTAAATTAACGCGTTTCGTTCAATTTTAATCCACCTTGAACTTCATCAGAATATCAAACAACATCTGAAAGCTGTTTAAAAACGGTCTCAAACAACCATGTGACTCTGTCATCCAATAGATAAATATATTTCATCTCTCTTAATTAATTCCAGTGTTTGAAAAAATAAAACTATATATTATTGTCCAAATGAAAATAAAACTCATATCAACAATAACAACAAACAATGATAACTAAAATAACTATAGTAATAACCATAATAACAACAGTGACACTATTGCTAGTTATGAAGGTTCCAACTATGGTACATTTCCATGTAACCATTGTAGACAATACAGATATATTTCTGGGAGTAACATCATTTTTCTGAAACATCTACACAAGACTATTAGCTGCAAGGGTTACTACACTTGTAAGACACAAAATGTGGTGTACATTGGGATATGTGACACGTGAACATTTTTATGTAGGAAAAACTATCAGGACCCTTAATAAACGTATTTACGAACATATTTCAGCCATTAAGAAGTGTGATACTTCTAATGCTTTAGCGAGGCATGCAGCATCTTGTGTAGACTTTAAGAAGTTTAGATTTTCTGTTTTAGAAAAGGTAAATGATGAACAGTTTTCTGGAAATTTCAAAATTAAATTGGAGTGTAAAGAAGCTTTGTGGCAGATTTTGCTCAAAGCTGATGAGTCCCCTAGTTTAAATGATGTGATCAACATCAAATGTTTTTTACAAGCGCAAAGACCTTGACAGTGACTAAGTGTCACTGTTGTTATTATGGTTATTACTATAGTTATTTTAGTTATCATTGTTTGTTGTTATTGTTGATATGAGTTTTATTTTCATTTGGACAATAATATATAGTTTTATTTTTTCAAACACTGGAATTAATTAAGAGAGATGAAATATATTTATCTATTGGATGACAGAGTCACATGGTTGTTTTGAGACCGTTTTTAAACAGCTTTCAGATGTTGTTTGATATTCTAATGAAGTTCAAGGTGGATTAAAATTGAACGAAATGCGTTAATTTACACTTTGACTCTTGTGGTTTGTCTATCCAGTCATTTTCTGACTTGTCAGTTATATAATTATTTATCCTTGAATGCCTGCAGTACCTCTTATTTCAAAGAGCTCATTGCGTCATATTACCCTCCTCAGGCTTTGCTCTCTGCCTTACAGGCGTCATTGGTGGTTACATGGGTGCATTTCAAAACATTAGGCTCTTATTCTTTTGTTTTTCTGAGTCCACACCTGTGGAACCTACTTCTACAAGATCTTATGGAGTGCTCAAAAGTGGCATAGTTCTGTTAGTTGTTAGTCCTATCTCCCTAAACTACATTTGAAAGTGAGGATTCATCTCATTCATCAGCATTATTCAGGATTTGCTGATTCAGAGTTATTATACCTAACTTGCTGTTTTGAAGGCTTCTTGTACACGATCTGCTGAATTTACTTATTTATTTCATTTGTCCATGCTTAAACCCTTTTCCCATTTTTGCACATAGGGTCGGGATGTCACTTTTTAAAAGTGCCAATCATCTAGAGCCAGTGTTCACACCAAAGGGTGGCAAGTATTGTTGCAATTATTCTTACATGTCACACACATATGTACACTCATACCTATCGCCAATTTAGAGTGTCCAATCCATTGATTGCATGTCTTTGGAACGTGGGAGAAAACCGGAGTATCTTGAGAAAATCCACACAAACATAGAGGGGGACATGCAGACTCTGCACAGAAGGCGCCACGTGAATCGAACCAGAGAACCTCTTGGTGTGAGACAGCAACACTACCTGTTGCACCGCTGTGCTGTCATTGTTTGACTTATGCTATGCTGTTTTAATTCTGAATGTGGTGTTTCAATAAGAAGCACCTTAATAAACATGACACTGAAGTCCCCGTAGGGCCTTATTCTGGGCGGGTCGGTGAGAGCTACACAACACGTTATTTTTTGTCTTTTTCTCTTTATAACAGAGTGTATTTATTTTGTTCTCTTCTTTCTTATTCCCCTTCTTAGAATACCTTTTTGTGATCATGAAGTCATGTTTGGGCTATTTTATATGAAAGGCATCTAATCCACCTTAACAGAACACCTTCTAGTGTTTCAATAATGTATGAATGTCAACTCAGTTGCTCATAGTACAGTGGCTTACTAATGCTTACTATTTTTGCCCAGTGGATCTGCTATCCTCACAGTGCCTCTTAGCTGAAAGATTGTTTCATTTTGTGTCATATTATCATAGTTAACTTTTTATGTAGTGGGCAAGTATGGCATCTATTGTAGTTGTAGCAACATCAATATGTTAGTAGAGTGTAGTGTGTCAGTTATCAAAATGTAAGCAGGTAACAACTCCATGGTTGCAGAAGAATATTTTGAAGCTGTAACAATGCAGAACATCATCTTCCATATCATCCAGGATACATTTTTTATGAACTCTTTTACAGTTTGGATTGTTCTTTCAAATTAACCATTGGTTTGTAAATTCATAGGCAAACACTAGTCTGTATGGAAACCTGGCTAAATAAGTCAGTGTACCCAAATGCTTGAGTTTGCTATAATTCAGTTTTTCTTACTACCTTTTCAAGGAGGGGCACACAAGCTATCCCTGGGGTGAATTATGAAACCCATCCCATCACTGACAGTGACCTTGGAAGTGACTTGGATATTACTTTGACATGTAGAAGAAGCTTGTCCACAGTTTTCTCAAGTCTGGCAAGAAGCTCAAAGAGACACATTCAAAAGAAGGCATTATATTCAATTAAGGACCTGATAGATGAGTACAGTGGAACTATGATTCAATCTAGAATATATGATATGGAAGTTAGCTGGGTTAAATAGAATGATTTGCAAACTATGGTGGAGACATGCTGGTACAGTGTGGTGTTGGCACAGGTTCCCAGATCTCTGAAAACTGTGTAAATTTAGAGGAGATATATATATATATATATATATATATATATATATATATATTACCAGTTACTTTTAGATCATGGTTGGTGCACCAGACATTGGCATAATCAAGCCCCTCTTGGAGTATTTGAGTGCACATAGGACAGCAGGCAACTGCTTGCAGTTTGCAATCATTAGTAAACTTAGTTAGCCATAAGCCTTGAATCTGGGTCTGGTCATCAAAAAAGCAGACAACAACAACAGAGAGGACTTGATATTGAACTCTGTGAGAAACAGCTAGTGGCATTCTTACATTTGGAAGAAACATAATCTACCTTTACTAAATGAGTTCTACCAGAGAGCCACTTGGCTATCCAGTGGATAAAATAAGGAATTGTGTTGAGATGTATTATCCTATCATTAATACCAGCATGGGAACTTGCATGGCAGGCTTTTGCCAGTCAAGATAGGTGGTACACATGGAATAGCCATTGTCAATGGCTTCAGTGACCATTTCAAAGACGTTAACCAGGTTTAGGAGACAGGCTCTGCCTTTGATACAGGTAAATGTATTAAAGTCAAAGGCCAAGTGATGACCTATGTCTATGTTAATAAACCTGAGTATGATATGATCCATAACCTTGCATATAATATCTCTGGTTGCCTGGATTGGTTATAAGGCTGCCTTTTACATGTAGGTTCATAGGTAAGTACTAGACTATCTGCCCCTATGGGCCATTTTGAGCGTAGCTAATTTCATTTTCGAGGGTGAGAATCAAATGCAGTACCTTGTGTCTGTGAGGTAACCACTATAACCATTATGCCAAAGCCTAATATCCATGCAGTGTTATCACTATGGCACCTTTCCAGACATCAAGGACAAATACTGTAGAAAGGCTAAGATTAAAAAGATTTAGGAGAGTCTTCAACAGGCTGTAGTTGGTGCTGATAAGAAGACAACCTGGCATATTATCAGGACCCATGGATACAGTAATCTCGCTTTTGGACAAGGCTGACAGGATCTGACTCACAGGGATTTTGTAAGGAAGATGTCTGGAGAATGAGGGAAACAAAAAGCTGGAGCCAAAGTTGCCTGCTAGGATATGGGTTATTAACTCGGGACTAGACTACATAGTATTAATATAAATAAGCTTGGAGCACTGCTGGGCATTGCTTCTAAGCTCCAGTTATAATTGTTTTCAGTGGAGGCAGTAATCCAAAGCTTATATTCAGCCATTTATGCTTTTAAGGGGTGCACTTGTGGGTTATTGCTAACAAGGATTGTTTCTGATATAGGAATGGAGCCTTATTACAGATAGTAAACAGTTTGTACCTTTTATTGTACAATTTGTTAAAGCAAGAGTTCCTCTATAAGAGTCAGCTCTTAATTTTCTTGTTGTATCTGGAGAAGTTAGGGATGGACTTCTCAATGCAGCCATTTAGATGAGAGTACAAAATGAAGCTATAAATGGCAGTTGTGGTAACAGGAATAAACAGGGTATCTTCTGAACTTTTCTGGGTAGCCTTAGAGCAGTAACAGTTTCATTTTTTTCTTTTAGAAATCCATAATGCCTGTGGGGTTTGAAGGGGGTGCTATGTGTTTTAAATGAGAAGAGTATGGGTTTGTAGTAGCTGTAGGTAGTTAGGTGCAGCAGAGGGTGTGGGTGCAGATACAGCTATGTTAGTAATGACAAGGTTAAGGCATTAGAACCTCTAGTGGCACGTTTGGCAATTCATCCAAGACAGTAGACATTGATGAAATCTTGGAGGTGCTGAACATGGCGACCGTTTGAAATGTTGAGACCTACATCAGCACGTGTTGAAATATGGAGAAAGAATGGCTGAAAAAATCAGATTAGTATATATGTCCGGTTTGATTCTCAGCTAGACCGTCTTCTGCGTGGAGACATGCGTGAATGGGCGTACCTTCATTGAAGGTTGTGCATCAGGGCTGGTAACTCGGCATGTAAAAATCAACTACCAATCATTAGCGGACCAGAGATCCACTGTGGCGACCCCTAACTGGGAAAAGTCGAAAGACACAACATATACCAAGTCAGCGATGACCATTTTTCAGAGTATTCCATTTTCTCTGAGGTATGATGAGCTCATTGTTGGTATAGTTAAGTTAAAGAGGTGTGGGGAGGTTGCTCCCATTCAAAAACAAGTTTAGAGGAGAAGAACAATGCTAAATATTCATTCTCTTCCTGCATTTTCAAGATTTTTTTTTGGTGTTTCAGCACTCGGCATAAGGAATGCCAACATTTTAAGAGGGTGCCACTAAACAGACTTGCAGTCCTTAGAGTGTGGAGATTATGCTCTAATATGTGGCAAAAGGAATTAGTTAAGCATTTCTGTAGCACAAGACCTAATCTTAACAAATGGTATGCACCAACTGCTTCAGTTGTTATGATCTGGTATCTTCTAAATAGTTAAATCCATCAAACAGCAGTCAGAATAAAAAAAATATTTATTTTTGCCTGCTATCTGTGCAGGTAGTGTGCCCCTGACTTTTTGCAACATAAGAGAGTGTGTTACATGGTCTTTCTGATAGCAATCGCTAAGTGCTTTATGGCTTTGAAAGCTGACAAAACACTTAGCAGTTTTGTTTTGTTACTAGAAGTACATGGAGCACATCAAGCTCCATGCACTACAAAGAATTATGATCAGGTTGGCAATCATAACCAGCTTATTATGTGTTAACCATCACTTCCCATGTCATCACAAACTGGACCCACCCCCAATGACACCAATTATTCATCGTACTGTTAAGCTAATTATTTGGTTTTTGAACTGAGGGATCATTCATGGAGATGACAGAATGTTGCTCAAGACTTGTGTTTTCCCTACCTCAAAAAACATGCATAGCAGGTTCCATCACTTCATCTCCCTCAGCACAGAAGGCCGAAGATTGATCACCTGTATATGATCAACCACCAGGTCATATTCACAGTGATCAGGATATAGGAGCCAAAGGCCCTTGTCATATCATGAATCCTGGTACCAGAGAGATGGCTTACCATCACCCTGTTCTTATTCACCCTAGTGAGGATAGAGTCAGTGTGACTAACTGTGGAGTCACCAATATCTAGGACATTAAATGGGGTGGGATGGTGTAGGTTGGAGTCTGTGGAACTTAAGTGTTTAAGTTTACAGCCTTGGAGACAACTGGAGGTGGTATGTGTAAGTGATAGAGGTATATAGATGGTGAGAGTGTATATATGTTACTAGGACAAGGTGGCTGAGGTCTCCTGGTGTCTAGGAGACCTAAGTAATCTCAGCATGTTAGGGAGTGTTTGTGTGTGTGTATTTATGTGTGCTTGTATGAGTGAGAATGAGATTAGTCTCTATCTTGAATAAATATTTACATCTCTCACAGAATGCATTAATGTTGGTTGTCAACAATGGTTTACTGCTAAGCGTGAAGCAGTTGCTGCACTGTCTCAAAGTGCCAAGTGTATGTAGGCTGGCCACAGAAGAGAGCAGACTGAGAACATATGCAGGCAGAGATAGGTGATAGACAATGCAGGCTAACTGACTAATATAACTAGTGGTTCTAGTTAAGTGCAGACAAGACAGGATAACAGACAGATATGAGAAGGATAATGAGCTAGTGTAAGCAAGAAAAATGACTTTTACTAAGTAACAGATAGAAGG
This sequence comes from Protopterus annectens, assembly GCF_019279795.1. Lineage (NCBI taxonomy): Eukaryota > Metazoa > Chordata > Ceratodontiformes > Protopteridae > Protopterus > Protopterus annectens. Next base: position 777,333,450 of record NC_056726.1, on the reverse strand, counting down.
TTAAAAGTCTTAGCACAAGTAGCTTTAGAGGGGGTGCTAAGGATGTTATACCTCCCTCCCCACTGCTCGTGTTGAGAAACAATCAACTAACAAATCCTACATGGTTTTGTAACAGGGTTTTCCATATTATTGTCTCATGTATACTTTACACTTGCAGTTAAGATGATTTGCAACTGTAGACACTTTTGGTCGTGGTAAATGTGAGAATGGAGGCATGAAATACAGCCATTGTGACAATTAGTACATATTTAAATGAAGCATTTGCACTTTGTAGAAAGCAGAAAAAAATTCTAGTCAGGAACCATGAAGAGGCAGTCACTTTATTAGATTTACATAAAACAAGCATCTTCACTAATATTTCTTCAGGTTCAAATATTAAGGAAGAGCACTTAGTCTATGTCAATCTAATAAGGTGACTGTTTCTACATGGTTTCTGGCTGGAGTTTGTTCTTGGATTTCGATTTGTTGCTGACCGGAATTTATTTGGTATCACTTTTTGAACAAATAAAGTTGTCTGAGCCTCTCATATGTTATAGTCAAACATAATGATCTCCCAGACTAATTTGCTGTTTCAGCAGTAAAACGTGTTATTTTGCTATGAATTCCAAATAACCATATGGGTACACAGTGATAGGACTTAACACAGAAAAAAATACCCATCAAAGTGAATGTATACTCATGCGCTTTATTTTCACATCCATCTAATAGTTCTTGGTTTCTGCATTTTTATTTAGTGTAAGAGATTCAATAACAATAAATAGATATTTTAGTGGTTGCTGGTGTTGCGATAAACAGTCTTTTTAAAATGTTTAATAATATGAATTAATCTCAGGAGGAAAATAATTTTATATCTGAAGATCAATATGGTGGGTCATGCAATGGCATATTATGTGTCTCTGACTCATTTGAGCCTTTCAGTTTAAAGCTGCTGTAAAATAATAAAACTGCACTAGGTTTACTCAGCTCACATGAATTGTAGCCAGAGGAATGTGAGATGTTTGACCAGACATCATGTTTGTACTCACTGTGTCCAGCCTCACAGTTTGGCAACAAACATGGAGCCTGAATTTGGATTGTACCAAACTGTTTCATCATGGACAAGGCCATACTGGTTTAAGGTTACTAATATTATGAAATTCCTTTTTCAGTAACTGAAATTTAGGTGTCATATTGATGATTATTACCATAGTTTCCAGTCAACATAGTGATTCCATTATCATTTTTGTAATTTATACAAACAGACTAAAAGCAGATATTTGTGTGTTTTTATGTCATCAGATTGAAAAGATGATTTTAAACAGAGAACATTCAATAATGGAAACTGGCAGAAGAAACTCAAGTTTTGCTGAATGAATGACCTAATCTGAAATGCCAGATGCAGTGAATTCCTTAATTTTACCAATGATTGGTCCTAATTTTAGAAGTCAGTGGCCCTTGAGCATGTTCAGAAAAAAACAAGAGAACAAGAGACTACCTGACTCAGCAGCCTGAAATGAGCACAATAAGATGTGATATGATTGAAATCCCCAGATAGGTGTTAAACCAGGAGGACTGATGCTCAAAGCAGCAAAACACACACACACACACACACACACACACACACATATATATATATATATATATATATATATATATATATATATATGAGGCAAATTATTAAACTCAGTAAATAAGATAGGCATTTTGTTTATATTCAGGTGTGTACTCTTTTTTTCTGAGTACTTCTCAAAAACGTTATGATGCACTGAGGCCAGACTATGACGAAAGTGATTCACCTAAAGCCTGCAATATAAATTTATACATTTTTAAACATTTTTACAGCTATAGCAGGCCAGCAGTTGAAAATGATTAATAAATTGCAGGAGCAAACTTTTGAGAGTTGTATGCATTTTCTACATACGAGTTAAACTGGAGCAGCAATATGAGCCTAGGAGTGCAAAACTGAGCTTTTTTACGGTGTCTCCTGATTGTGCCAAGCAGTCTTTGAATGGTAATAACTTCTTATGATTGTTAGATCACCACAGAATTAGGAGTGTATACTGACTTAAGCAAAAAGCATCATGATCATTTCACTACAAAGCTGAAGGCAAAAGGTACCAAGTGAGTGGGTGTTAGATGTAACATGAGAAGCCTCAGGTAATGAGATAATTAGTTTCAGATTATATGAGATGTAGAAGAAATATTCAAGATGTTTATAAATGAAACTTGTAAATATGGACTTCTGGTTTTGAATGTTCTGAGTCTGATGGAGAGACAGTGGATGACAGAAACCATACTACTCATATACTGTTAACTGAAGGAATGGGGTTCTTTCTTTGGCTTCAGAGAGGGGATTCAGGCAAATCATACAGATAAGTATGTAACATATGACTGGCACATACCTTGCATTCTCTAAGTGCAAGAAATCTGGGCAAAGCTAAATATAATGGGAGGACAAAGGCCCAAAATCAGTGACAGATTTTAAATATTACTCTTATAAACTTAGAACACAGCTAGAATAATACGATTTGCATTATTGTTTTTTTTTTGAAGAATGTGATACCTGAAACTCAAATGTATGTCATTACTCAGTGACTTCAATTCTCAATACTTTACCAGAAAACTACAAACAAATGAAAAATGAGAAGCAAAAATCCAGATATTCTGTGAAAATCTGGACAGTTGAGAGATAGATGCTGGCATCCCTTCTGTGTAGTCAATTAGAACTGCACTACTGTTTTACAAGAACAAAGTACATGGTACAAAATAATACTTTGCTTTTACATCATGTTTTAGTGTAGCTTAGCTTATTATGATGGGAGCACTTTATTTGATAGGATTTATAGCTGAACCCCAAATGGCTTCCCAAACTTTGAGTGAATGTAAAACGGATGAGAGTGCAACGTGTAACTCACAACAAGATGATATGCACCTTGGCAACTGTAATTTTTCTGGTACTATTTTATTAGAGCACCAGTACTGACTCACTTTTTTTTTTACATTTTATGTTTGTGTAATTATGGAGTTAGTAAGGGGTTGTGAGGGAACAAAGTTTTCCACATACAGTGGAGTGTGTCTTGCTACCTGAACAAAAAAAAAATTTCATTGTATTTTTATCAGGACAAAACTTTGTCTGCTGGTTATGTTTGTCCATCTGTAGATCTTCACAGAACAAAACAATGCACAATATTATGGTGCAGTTAAATGCTTTAACTTACTTTTCAAGCCTGGTCCTTCATTTGAGACTTGCAGTATAACCATCTTCCAAGCCAGGTTTTGAAACTCACCAATGGGATGAATAAATACAGATTTAATTGATTGGGGCTTGCAAGTTTGACAAGTCACACTGAGAGATTTGCATAGCTGTATTCCAAATGTGACAACTCATCAGTAAACCATTCATTTATACTAAATTTATAGAGTTAAAGTGGCTGCTACAGTTTCCAAGGAAACAGCTATTGCTCGATATACACACTGAAACTGATGCGTTGTACCTGTTAGTGACATTTTAGTTTTTCCACATATATGAGCACACATAGAAATAAATGTTTTGTTGGTCCCACTTAATCACATTTCAATACAGTGTTAGATTTTATATTGATAAAACGAAGCATCCACTATGCACACTTATTAGGGAACATCTTAAAGAAAGTTTAAAAAGAAGATCACTTTGAATGTATTATCAAAACATGCAGGATACACTAATCAGGTTATTTTGATTTATTTGGATGTGTTACTATAGATTGTATACTGCATATAACCTAATGTGCTGTGTGTTATTAGTGAATGTATATTGCATTTACCCAATAGATGTATGTGTTATATCCTGTCTTATCAGTGAAAGTATATTGCATTTAACCAATAGATGTATGTGGCAATTCCTGTCTTAGTAACAGACACCCATTAAGACTCTTCTAAATCGAAGACTTGTGTAGTGCTAACATGGTGTACCATGCTGATATCTGTTTTTGTTTTATGTTTTAACAACATTGTTGAAATACTAATATCCCTATCCTGCTGTCACTTCATTTCTCTACTCCTTCTACCTCCTGTCTGCCTCCAGTCTATCACTGTACAGCCAAGTAACTCCCTCTGACTCTCCTCAACTACTCCTCCAAATATTCATTCCTACTGTGAAATACTTCCATTTTCTGTCTCTTCCTTACACCTCCTAACTCTATCTACTGCCTTTAAACCCTGACTTATACTCCTGACTATTTAATATCACTCCCCACTTCTCTCTGCTGTCCTACTCTAGCCTGGGTCTCTTCTCTGTCTTTTTACAGGTCCCTGACACCTATAACAATCAGGCTTGTAGTACCCCAGCCAACTCCAGAAGAACAGCCCTATACAGAATACTGCTCAATTGGAGGAATCCCTCTACAGAAACAGTATTTGAACATATGTTCAGTTATTAATAATGCATACTCCTGACTGTATTGCCCTCTTATTATGCCCACTGAGTACTGCTCCTGGTCAGCTGCATAACATTGCTGTGAACCCCCACCCCACTAACATATGTTATTTGGCCTTTAGCCTAGTCACCTATCTTCCTACCCTCTACTGAACTTCTCTAACCTAGCTCTCTTCTTTCCCTCCTATCCTCCACTGCATACACCCCTCTTACCTCTACCTCCTCCTCTTGCCTGTCCTTCCACCATCCACCTTGCTCACTCGGACCCTTTACTACCTTAGACCGTGTGCCCCCCTGTCCTGCCAGGGCTTTTCCAGCTTACTCCATAGTCTAGCCCCAGATATTCTGTACTCTTCCATCCTCATAGATTTTAGAATTCCCTCCTCAAAGATTTTAGGCATAACATCTCTTTCTGAGGAAGGTAAATGCCAGAGAGTTAGGTGTAGAATAGCTTTTCCACGAAAGTAAATTGCTATTCAGTGTACTCCAAGCCATAGCTCTCTCCTAGCTGATTGTTTTTCATAGCTGCTGCTGTTGTTCCTCTAGGACAGTGCTACTATGCTCACTCCACTCCCATGCCCTACCCCCATTCCCACCCACCCCCATTTCAATTACAGTTATAGCTGCTAGCCACTCCCTCCCCAACTCACACATCTAATCTCTCAATCTAATCACACCCTCAGTCTTCACTCACACATACCACACCACACTTTTTTCACTAAGAGCATTAACTGCTCCTCTACCACCCACTCAATACCTCCTACTATCACTAACCACTGCTCTCCCACTGCAAAAAGTAACATAAAAGGAGAAGAAACAAACTAATACAATGGCTCTCCTACACTTAAAGGAAGCTTTCTATACATTAACTACTTTGGTTCTTCTCTGGTTATCCATCCTTACATCCTACCACATACAACTTCATCTCACCGAACCAACTCAGTGGCAAACAGAAACCACAGCCAATACACTAAAGCTAACACACTTCCCTATATCTCCATTTGACCTTACCCCAACCCAACTCCACCCCTATGTTAATTATAAGCCAACAAACAAAATTAACCCCTACTTATCCTAGAAACAAAATTAAATACTACAAAAACTACTTAAGCTCTATCTATACCTAACTCTAAAACTCTCTTGCTGTGGAGACATAAACCCCAATCCAGTACCTATTACTTCACTCCACCCAGACCTAACCCAACCAAACCCTCTTTATAACAGATCAACCTCCTCTCTTCTGCTCTTAAACATTAATGTACAAAGTATATCAACAAAGTGCAGGACCTCCATGCACCATCTGCATTATACAAACCAGATTTAGCCATACTTACAGAAACTTGGTTTAGACCAGAACACCATGATAATGAGATAACACCCCCTGGTTACAATATTATGAGGAAGGATAGGCAAGGGAAAAAAGGAGGAGGTGTAGCCATTCTGTTTCAAAATAATCTCACAGTACAACAGCCTAACTACAACTCCCAAGATGTCAATGACATAGAACTCATTCTTGCTAAATTAAAACTAAACTCTAGCAAACACATAGTCATAGCAGGTGCCTATATCCCCCCAGGAAACAATACTGACACTATGGAGAACCTGCTACACTGGATGACTATCTTCCATCCTCATGAGACCATACTCCTAGGGGATTTTAATATTGACTGGTCTGACTGTACCAAATACAATCCCTCTACCCACATTAACCTACATGGGTTTACCCAAGTCATAGATACCCCCACAAGAGTTGATAAGAAAACCAAACAACAATCCATCTTAGATTGGATACTTCTGTCTGACCACACCTTGGCAAACCAGGCAGGCTGCCTACTTGACAATTTAAGTGACCACCAACCAACCTACCTTTTTAGAAATAAATTCCAACACTATAACTAACCCATCCTCAGAATAGTTCACAACAAAAAAAAAAACTTCAAAACCAAGGACCTAAACAACGAACTAAAACACTGTGACTGGTCTCCCTTAAACACCTACCCCTAGATGAGGCAGTAGACTACTTTAACTTAACCTTTCTCAAAATCCTAAACCATCATGCACAAGCCTGTACCATCAGAGTTAAAACTAACTATGCCCCTTGGCTAACAAAAGAAACCAGAACCACAATGAAAGATAGAGATAGAGCCTGGGCTCAGTTTCATAAACTTAAAGCCACCACCACAAAACAAATCTTCTTAACACTCTGGAACAAGACCAAAAAACTTATAAAACTTGATAAAACCAATTATTATAAAACCTTGCAAGACAAGCACACACATAACCCTCAGAAATTCTTGTCCTCAATAAATAAATTACTGCACCCAGGTAAAACCAGCACTCCCACACCCATAGTACCAACCGACACTGAGGACATCCCTACCCAATTTAACAACTTCTTCACCAAAACAGTCCAAGCCTTATTCAACACCCTAAATAGCACCACCATTCTCACTCCTTCACCAACCCCTACTACCCCTATTACACAACAACCTCCCCCAGCTTCTCCTTCCCCCCAGCACCCACACAACTCATTACTAAACTTCTCAAGAAACTGAAACTTACCACACTGGCTGCTGATAAACTTCCCGCTGATTTCCTTCAACTATCAGCTAATGCCATATCTTACCCTGTGTCTATCCTCATTAACAGATCCATATTTGAATCTAAAGTACCTAAACTCTGGAAAATATCCCATATTATTCCACTCCACAAAGGTGGAAACTCTCTTGAGCTCACCAACTACCGACCAACTGCAATTTTATCACCCCTATCAAAAATACTTGAAAGAGTAGTACATACACAACTAATGCAACACCTTCTAGAAAATAACCTTATATCAGCATTACAACATGGATTTTGTCCCTCCCATAGTACCACAACAACCCTATTATCCTATACTAACATAGTCAACACCCACAGAAACAACGGACTTTTTTATCCTCTGTTTTCTTAGACTTATCCATGGCCTTTGACATGGTCAACCCCAGTATGCATCTCAAAAGTCTATCTACCCTCAACCTAAACTCCCTCACTATATCATGGTTCAGCAGCTATTTATCAAGCCAAGAGCAAGCAGTTCTATGGCAGGAACAACTCTCCTCCCTTCTACCTGTATCTATAGAAGTCCCTCAAGGCTCCATTCTTGGTCCCTTACTATTTCTCCATATTTACAAATCAGATAGCTGCTTCCTCTTCTTCTGCCTCTGTAGTGCAATATGCTGATGACACTACTATCATTTGTGCTGCCCCTACCCTAAGCAAGCTACAAACAATAACACAACACAGCTTCACTCTGGCTGAAGCATGGTTTTCTACCATAAAACTTTTACTCAATCCCAAAAAAACAAAACTAATTCTCTTCAGCCCAGGTAGATCCCTGCACTCAATGACTTCATTATTAACTCCAAGGACAATACCGCAATCACCCCAACAGCATACACTAAACTCCTAGGAGTAGTAATCGATAACAAACTCAAATTTGATATACACATAGCCCAAACAATCAAAAAAGTTTACAAAAAGCTAGATCTCTTGTATAGGAATAAGCAATTCATGACCAATTATACCAAAGCCACTATTGCCAGAACCCACCTATTATCCACCATACTGTATGCCTCCCCAATCCTGACTAATCTTCGCCACAGTGAACAAAACAACATGGCATCTTGCTATAACAAGATTGCCAAATTTGCCACAGGTGCCTCTAATAGAGCCCAGCACTGTCTTTCCCTCAAACAGCTCAACTGGCTTGAGCTGCCTCAATTACTTCTTACCACTCAACTCTCCAAAGCCCACAGACTATATTACCTCCCAGATAAAATCCCAATTTTACAAGACCTAATACAACCCTACACCACCACCCGAGCCTTAAGGTCAACAAATCAAAATCACATAAATGTCATCAAACATAGGAATGAGGCTGGCAAATCTCTTTTTGCCTGTTCCATAGCAAAAGTCTGGAACTCACTTTCAAAACACATACCTTCTACAGGTTCTGCTCCACAATTTAAAAAAACTACTCAAAACCCACTACTTTAACAACTGGCTATGCCCATGTGACTCCCCAGGCTAATCCACTACATTTGCAGTGATACAATGATTCTACCAAGTATCACCTAATACTGCCTAACCTCTGTATATTAATTCTTAACTAGCGATGTTGTATTCTGTTCGTATCTATTTATACATCTCTGAAGACAGTTAAACATATTCCTACATACAAGTGGTATACTTCTAGAATACAATAATTGTATCTATACATATATCTGTGAAGAAATGTAAAATATGTTCT